>NC_087442.1:55932803-56232803 GCF_036321535.1 Camelus dromedarius | reverse complement strand
CCTGGTCAAAAACTCAGAGAGGAATGTCCCAATTAGGGTATTGGTGACTGGATCAGTTTGAATATCCTTCTTCTTATAACTATATTTCTAAGACTTTCGGAGCACAGTAAAATTAGAGCCAAAATCAATTTAAATGCAACTAAAGAAATTATTCTGGAAGTACACATAAGCTAGTTAAGACTTTCCTAAACTTATAGTTAAAGAAATGGTTTTTTTTTTAATATTTGTCAGAGGAAACATTCCAAACCAACATGCAAATAATCCTAAAGAATCACCAATACATCTAAGTTAATAAATTTCAAGTTGCTTCTATAGAGTTTTAGTGTGCAAGGTGTTACTATTCCTATTGTTTTATATTAGAAATACATAAGAAGATCCAAGCATTAAACAGAACATGTTTTGTCCTTCACTCACAACTCATATCTCCTACCATATATCAAAAAATGAATAAACATAAATGCAAAACCTAAGCCATAAAAGCTTGTTGAAAAAATCAGAAAAAAATTTGTGACTTGTTTAGGCAAAATTTTCTTTTAAAGGATATAAAAAACACTAATCTTAAAAAATAATAATGGGACTTGATCAAAAATAAAATTTCTGTTCTTCAAAAGATGCTACAAAGGAATGAAAAGAAAAACCCAGATTGGAAGAAAATACTTACAAAATTTATATGACAATAACTAGAACTGAGACCCATATAACAAACTCTCAAAATATAAAACACAGAAAACAAAACAGAACAACCTAATAAAAACTAGTTAAAAAATCTGAACAGATATTTTACCAAGCAAGACAAATGGACTGCAAAATAGTACACTAAAAGTTACTCAACGTTCTTAGTCATTCAATCTCAGTGAAATACCACCACATGCCCATTAGAATAGGGAAAACAAACAAAAAAAAAGCAAATACACATAAAAACTGACAATGTCAAATGTTGTCAAGGAATTGGAACAACTAGAAATCATACATTTCTGGTGGGAATATAACATAGTACAGTCTCTCAGGAAAAGAGTTTGCCAGTCCTCATAAAGTAAAACATATATTTACCATAAGACTCAATAATCCTAGAGGTGACCAAAATGGTGGAGTAGGAAGACCCTGATCCCATCTCTATTACAGATACTCCAAAACTGCAGTTACTTACAGAGCAACTATCTATGACAACAACCTGAAGACTAGAATAAAAGATTTCCCACAACTAAAGACATAAAGAAGGAACCATTAGACAGGTAGGAGAGCTAGAGTTGCAGTCTAGTCAGGAACCACACCCTAGGTTGATGACCCACAAGTGGGAAGAATATTGTAATTGCAAAGGTACTCCCCAAGGAGCAAGGGGTGCAAGCCCCACACTGGACTCCCAGGCCCAGGGATTCTGCACCAGGAAAATGAGCCAAAAGAATTTCCATTTTTGAAAACCTGTAGGGTTTATGTTTAGAAGAGCCACAGGTCTACAGGAAACAGAGACTCCATTCTTAAAGAACATGCACAAAATCTCACACGTTCTGAGTCCCACTGCAGAGGCAGTAGCTTGAAAGAAAACTAGGTTAGATCCATTTGCTGATCTTGAAGAGCTTACTGGAGAGGTAGGAGGCAACTGGGACTCATTTCAGGGACTGATGTGCTGGTGGGAGCCATGTTAGGGAGCTTATTCTACTATAACATACATGTGGGCAAATACCATTTTGCAATATTCCCTTTAGTCTATTGGTTCTAGGGACCCAGCCTCACCCACCAGAAAGCCAATACCAGTCCATGCTGCCCTGGGGTGCACAGACAGCTATGCAGAGACCTGGCCTGCCCTCCAGTAGGCAGGCTGCAGCCCTGTGCTCAAACCAGGCTGTGCAGGTAACCATGTGAAAGACTATGCTGGCATCCAGTGGGTTCACAACCACCATACAAGATAAAGCCTTACAGCCAATTGGGCCAGGGGCCAGCCCCACCTACCAGCATGCCACAGTAGTCAAATCAACCTCATTACAACAGAAGAGTGCATGAAGGCCACGTAGGGGGCACCCTGAGATTATATAGTCCTGATGACCACAGGAAAGTCTGCTGCTGGGCCCCAGAACACACCTCTACACAAGACCACTTTGCGAAGATTGGTAAATGTAACTGACCTACCTAACAAATAGAAATAAACATAGAAAACTGGACAAAATGAGGAGACAGAGGAATAAGTTCCAAATCAATGAGTAAGATAATCCTTAAAAATGAACTAAAAGCTGAATAAGCAATCTTTCTGATAAAAAGTTCAAGGTAATGATCATAAAGATGCTTGCTCAACAAACTTGGGAGAAGAATGAATGAGCACAGTGAGAATATCAACAAAGAGTTAGAAAATACAAAGCAGAACCAAACAAAGATGAAGAATAACTGAAATAAAAAATAACCAAAAGGAATCAACAGTATATTAGATGAAACAGAGAAAGAGACAAGCAATCAAAATGACAGAGTGGTGGAAATCACTCAGGCTAAACAGAAAAAAGGGAAAAAAAGTTAAATGAGGCTAGTTTAAGAGATTTTTAGGACAACATCAAGTATACTAACATTTACACTATTAGGGATCCCAGAAAAAGGAGAGAAAGAGAAAAGGGTAGAGAATTTATTTGAAGAAGTAACAGATGAAAACTTTCCTAAACTACAAAAAGAAAAGACATCCAGGTCCAGGAAACAGAAAAAAGCTCCAAACAAGATGATTGCAAAGGGTCCACAACAAAACTCATCATAGTTAAAAATGGAAAAAAAATTAAAGACAGAATTTTAAAAGCAAGGGGGAAAAAGCAACTAGTTATATGCAAGGGAACTCCCATCTGACTTTTCAGCAGAAACTTTAGCCAGAAGGAAGTGGCACAATATCACAATATATTCAAAGTGATGAAAGAGAAAAATCTACAACCAAGAATACTCTACATGGCAAGGTTATCATTCAGAATTATAAGAAGAAATAAAGAATTTTACAGACAAGCAAAGCTAAGAGTTTAGGATCACTAAAGCTGATTCACAAGAAATGTTACCAGGACTTCTCTAAGCAGAAAATAAATGACCACAACTAAAAATATAAAAGTATAAAAGGAAAAACCTGACTGGTAAAGTCAAATATACAGTAAAGGACCAACCACTTATAAAGCTAGTAGGAAGATTAAAAGACAAAAGTAGTAAAATCATCTAAATCCACAATGAGTAGTTAACGGATAAATGAAACAAAGAGATGCAAATTATAATGTCAAAAACATTAAACATGTGAAAGAGTAAAAATGTATGGTCGTTGGAATGCATTAAACCTAAGAGATCATCAACTTAAAATAATCGTATGTATGTGTGTGTGTGCATGCACATGCACGTTGTAACAAAATAAAGACAGACTGTAAAACAAAGACTGTAACAAGAGACACAGAAGGCCATTACATAATGATAAAGGAATTAATCCAACAAGAATTATAACAATTGTAAATACATATGCACCCAACATTGGAGCACCTAAATACATAAAGCAAATTAATATACATAAAGGGGGAAATTGACAGTAATACAATAATAGTAGAGGATTTTAACATTTCAGTTCCATCAAGGAAGAGATCATCCCAACAGAAAATCAATAAGGAAACACTGGCCTTAAATGACACATTAAACCAGATAAACTTAATAGATAATAAAACAACATTTCACCCAAAAAGGACAGAATACGTATTATTTTTAAGTGTACATGGAGCATTCTCTAAGACAGATTACACACAAAGCCACGAACCAAATCTCAATAAATTTAAGAAGACTGAAATCATGTCAAGAATCTTTTCTGACCACAATGCTATGAGACTAGAAATCAACTACCAAAAAAAAAAAAAAAAAAACACTGCATAAAATACAAGCACGTAGAGTCTAAACAACATGCCACTAAACAACTAATGGGTCACTGAAGAAACCAAAGAGGAAATCAAAATATAACTGGAAACAAATGAAAATGGAAACACAATGATACAAAAATCTCTGGGATGCAGCAAAGCAGTTCTAAGAGGGAAGTTTATAATAATACAAGCTTACCTCAGGAAACAAACAGCTCAAATAAACAATCCAACCTTACGTATAAAGGATCTAGAGAAAGAAGAACAAACACTACCCACCAGGGTTAGCAGAAAGAAAGAAAGAAGCATCAGAGTAGGCATAAATGAAGCAGAGACAAAAAAAAAAAAAAAAAAAAACTATAGAAAAGACCAGTAAAACTAAGATCTGGTTCTCTGAAAAGATAGACAAAATTGATAAACCTTTAGCTAGGTTCATTAACAGAAGAGAGCCCAAAATAAATAAAATCAAAAATGAAAGAGGAGAAATTACAACTGACACCACAGAAATTCAACGGATCTTAAGAGACCACTATGAATAATTACATACCAATAAAATGAGCAACCTAGAAAAAAATGGACAAATTCCTAGAAAAGTACAATATACCAAGATGAATCAGAAATAAACAGAAAATACGAACAGACCGATTATCAGTAATGAAAGTGAATCTGTAATTTAAAAAAAAAAAACCTCCTCACAACAACAAAAATACAGGACCAGACAGTTTCACAGTTGAATTTTACTAAACATTTAAAGAAGAGTTAATACCTATCCTACTCAAACTATATTCAAAACTGGAGGAATTCTTCTGAACTCATTGTATGAGGTCAACATTACCCTGATACTAAAAACAAACCAAAAAACCACAGAAAAAGAAAATTATAGGCCAATATCTCTGATGAACATAGATGAAAAAATCCTCAACAAAATAGCAAACTGGATTCAACAATACATTAAAGGGTCATATCCCAGGATCAAGCAGAATTTATCCCAGGGATGCAAGGACTGATCAATATCCACAAGTCAATCTATAAACAAACCAAAGAATAAAAATCATATGATTGTCTGAATAGATATTGAAAAAGCTTTTTGACAAAGCTGACATCCACGCATGATAAGAATTTTCAACAAAGTGGGTATAGAGGGAACATAATAAAGGTCATATATGACAAACTTACAGCCAACTTCATACTCAATAATGAAAAGGTGAAAGCATTTTCTCTAAGATTAGAAACAAGGTATGTCCACTCTTGCAACTTTTATTCAATATACCATTGGAAGTCCTCACCACAGCAATGAGACAAGAAAAACAAAAAAGAATCCAAACTGGAAAAGAAAAAGTAAGTCTGTCGCTTTTTCCAGATGACATGATACTATATATAGAAATCCTAAATACATTGCAAAAAAACTGTTAGAATCAATAAATTTAGTAAAGACGCAGGATAGAAAATCAATATACAGAAATCTGTTGCATTTCTATGCACTAATGAACTATCAAAAAAAGAAATTAAGAAGACAAAACCATTTATAATTGCACCAAAAAAAAAAAAAAAAGCAATAAATCTAACTAAGGAGGTGAATGACCTGTACTCTGAAAACTGAAGGACACTGAGGAAAGAAACTGAAGATGACACAAATAAATAGAAAGATACACTGTGCTCAGGGATCAGAAGAATTAATATTGTTAAAATGACCATACCACCCAAGGCAATCTACAGATTCAGTGCAACCCCTATTAAAATTCCAAATGCATAGTTCACAGAACTAGAACAAATAATTCTAACATTCGTATGGAAACCCCAAATAGCCAAAAGCAATCTTGAAAAAGAAGCACAAAGCTGGAGGTATCATGCTCTCTGATTTCAAACTATACTACAAAGCTACTGTTATCAAAATAGTATAGTACTGGCACAAAAATAGACACATGGATCAAAAGAACAGAATAGAGAGCCCAGAAATAAACCTACACTTATATAGTCAATTAATGTATGACAAAGGAGGCTAAAACATACAATGTGGAAAACAACAGCCTCTTCAATAAATGGTGCTGGGAAAACTAGACTGCTACATGCAAAAGAATCAAGGTGGACTACTTTCTTACCCACATAAAAAATAAACTCAAAATATATTAAAGACTTAGACTTAAGACCTGAAATCATAAAAGTCCTTGAAGAAAACACAGACAGTATGCTCTTTCACAACAATCTTAGCAATATTTTTGGATCTGTTGCCTCAGGCAAGGGAAACAAAAGCAAATTGTACAAACTGAACTACATCAAACCAAAAACCTTTTGCACGGTGAAGGAAACAATGAATGTGAGAAGATATCTGCCAATGATACAGTTGATAAGGGGTTAAAATCCAAAATATACACAGAACTCATATAACTCAACATCAAAAAAACATAAACAAAAGCCATTAAAAAATGAGCAGAGGGCCTGAAAAGGCATTTTTTCTAAAGACACACAGATGGCCAAAAAGGCAGGTGAAAAGATGCTGAACATCACTAATCATTAGGGAAATGCAAATCAAAACTACATGGGATACTGCCTCACACCCGTCAGATGGCTATTATCAAAAAGATACAAATAACAAGTGTTGGTGAGGATGTGGAGAAAAGGGAATCCTGTGCAGTCTCTGTGGGATTTATAAATTGGTACAGCCACTATGGAAAACAGTAAGGAGGGTCCTAAAAATTTTAAACAGAACTTTCATATAATCTAGCAATTTGATTTCTGGGTCTTTATCCTAAGAAAAAAAACACTACTTTGAAAAGATGTAATGTCTATTACAGCATTATTTAAAGTAGCCAAGATATAGATGCAATTGGTAGACAAGTAGAGAAAGATGTGGGATACACATACACAGTGGGATATTATTCAGCCATGAAAAAGTAAGTAAGTCACATGGATGAATCTAGAGGACATTTTAGTAAATGAAATAAGTCAGAGAAAAACAAATGATTGGCACAAACATTTCACGAACAAAACAGGGAAAACAAAGCAGACACAGTTATAGAAAACAGACAAGTGGTTGTCCGTGAAGAAGGGATGGGGGTGGGTGAAATAGGTGAATAGGACTAAGAAGTGCAAACCTTCAGTTATAAAATAAATAAGCCATGGGATGTAATATACAGTTCAAGAAATATGGTTAATAATATCATAATAACTTGTATGGGAAGAGAAGCTTACTAGACCTATCATGCTGATCATTTCATAATGTATGGAAATGTCAGATCACTATGTGGTACACTTGAACCTAACATAATATTATGTTATAATTATATTATTATCATCTATATTTCAATTTAAAAAATTTGATGCTTATCTGAAGTATTTTTCAAGTAAATTACTCAATATTATTTTCACACATATAGCACATTCATATTTGCTCCCATATATGCTCAGGGTAAGCAACAAAGAAATATTAATCTAACGGTCCATATCAGAAAATATAACATCTACATTTTTGGTAGAGAACAGGGCTCTGCACAGTCATCCAAATGTCATTATACTCATGCTTATTCTCAGAAGCTTTATAAATAGGGACCTGACCACTGCCACTTTAAATAGGATAAAGATGTAGTATTCAGAGCTGTTACAGAGAGCAATGTAAATTGGTAGAAATGGATATTCTCATTGGTAAAATGCAATGAAAATGCCTTCCTTACACAGCTAAGATGAGCATTACTGAAAAACGAATGTTCATGCCTAATAAAACGTTTGGTATATTACAGACATTCAATAAACCTCAGTGCCCTTCCTATCTTAGCTAACTTTTGAAATAAACTATTCATCTCACAAAAGCAAGTAAGACATAGTATGTATCAACTGCTAAAACTCCTCTAAAAATAATTTCCTTCAGAACTAAAATTCATGCCATTGTTTACCATGCTGTAACTTCACTCTCAAAGATTATACTCACTTCCAACATAATCGTTTGGGGGGTTCTTCTTGGCAAATGCACAGAAATAATCATTTTCCTTCTGCTTTGCCAATCTGTGTTTTCCCTCCCTATCCCTTTGTTACAAGGAAAGGCTGGGAATCCCATTTCTATGTAAGGGAATTGTCCTGTACCTAATAAATAATAAGGTGAGCCACTGTATGGCACAAGTGGCATTTCAGATGGTGAGCAACAGAACGATATGGTAGCAGAAAAAGCTGACCCAGGGGTGTTTTATTGGAAGACCAGCATGAAAGCAGATACTGATAAATTAAAAGGTGTGCCTACAAAGGGAACAGTCCAGAAAATTGTGGTACAGTTTAAAATTCAGTTTCCCAATTAATCATTTTCATGATCCTACATCTCACCTAGTAAGCATGTCAGTAGGCTACACCCTCACCTATCTAACTGTACTGAGTTTCCTCCATACTGCATTATCTTCACATTAGGGATCTTACAAATATCAACATAAAAGCTTTTCTATTTTAATAACGTACAATACATTCTGAATACAATAGGCCTATGAAAATCACACTTTATTCTGTGGTTTCATTGAAGCTTACAGTACATAATGCTACAGGAATTCTCCAAGGTACTTTTCAGAGACTGCCAAGAATAAATGCATAGACTCAATTGTTAACCATTCCACAGGCAGCAAGATCCTGGATTGTGACATTGGCTCTTCACTGTTGCTCAAACCAACAGTATCCCACTTGCATATGATAAAACATCAGGAAAACAATAAAGAGTCTTTCAACAAATTATAACTAAACATAAATGCTACTGAGCCAGCTTTATGCATGAGGTGATTTGTTATTTTAACATAATAGACCCAAATGAGGAATCCTGACTAGATGAATACCAATAATATTTGTTTGAGGAACAATGGTAAATTTTTTGGTTTACAAAAAAAATGGAATTTCCCATTGTAATTATCATTTCAGTCTCATTTACCAATGGTAATTCTATGAGTCCTAGCAAAAGTAGAGACACACAATCTTGCCTTAAATATTGGCAAAAGATTTTTGAGAGGAGGGTGAAAAGACCATTTACATCAAATTAATTAAATTCTTATTTATATGTTTAAATTTAAAGCACTTATAATAAAGCAATTATAATAAAGGAGTTATAATGCAACTTTGTAAAGTCATTTTCTACTGAATTTCACTACAGTTTTGGCAGTGCTGACACCTAAAATATTTTAAATGATAATACTTAAAGTTTTTGTCCACTTCATTTTCTCTGAAGGGTAGGTAAATATCGGATTCAAAAAGTAGTGTCTGGCTTTACTGATTCTGTGTATATTTTTTAGAAGCAAAACCACTATCTAATAGTGTCTGCCATAAATGACAATGCAACTAATTGTGCACACATACCAAGAATCCTATGGGAAGTGATTAATAATTCTAGGTCTGTGGAAATCATGCTATCGTGCAAAAAAGTTATGGTGAGCCCAAATGGCTGCACTGCCATTCCTGCAGCTAGCACAAAGATCATCAGCACATTTCCTAGGAGCTCTGCTGAATAACTGTGGCCAAATTCACAGATGAGCCATGTTTACAGATTGGATGGGCATGAAAATCAAGTAAAATCAGACAACGGCTTACATCATTTAATCATTTAAAATGCTCCTTGTTCAAAGTAAAACCTGATCTAATGAAGCCAAAGACTAAGGTGCCATCTGGCTCTGGAGATGGAAGATCATCGGGGGTGGGGTGAACCATCTGAAAATTGAAATAAAGACACCAAAAAAAAAAAAAAAAAAAAAGTCCAGAAGTAAAAAACTTCAATGATGCACATGACTGAATTATTATAAATAAGACCTATTCAGTTATACTTCTTTTAAAATCTCTTGGCCCCTGAAGTAGAATTCTATTTAAATAATCAACCAGATGACTTTGGAGAAAAAAACCCACACTAAACATAAATACTAATATAATAAATAAGATAAATATCATCTCAATATATATTATTTTATACATATATTTATATATTTACATATATATTAGAAAAGTCTAGTGAAATGCTAAGACCAAGAAAAATAATGCTAAGAAATTTATGAGCTAAAACCCATACAAATTGACAAATTAATTCTTTTCTCTTCCCCAATAAAGTTATTTCTATAGTTCACATTTCCTATTAACAAATCTCAAGGAACTACCAAATGTTTTGTACAGGGTAATTCTCTTTCAGGGTATATTGTACCACATACTGAAACATGGTACTTTTTTAACTTGGCAGAGTTTTAATCACAAAAGCCTTTGTAGTCACAGTTTGAACCATACTAGTATAAACTTCTCATCACTTTTTTAATATTATTTTAAGGAGGATAAAAACAACTGAAAATAAAATATAATCAAATATATTACCTGAATTAGAGTTGCACTATCACATAAATGACAGTATTTCTGCTGCAAAATAGTGCAGGTGTTAAACTAAAAAATATTTTGCCTGTAAAAATATCTGCCCTGTTCTGCCCTAATGAAACTCAGCCAGTCTGTATTACATTTGTGAATTTACCCTGAAGTGTGCAGATACATCATCTAGCCCACAAGAGAAATGTTAAAGCAGTATTGGGAAATCACAAAACATAATTGCTAATCTTCACTTCTTTTAAAAGAATCTTTTGCTTAATACTGATTGAAAGGAATTCTCAGAGGGTACTAAATTTCATCGAATATTGCAAAAGGTAACCATTTATATTCATTCTGAGTATAGCTGAAATTTCCAATGAGTGGTGGTGTCATTTTGTGAAAGCTTAACTTTAGATGTCTGTTTACTGCATTGTCAATTAAATTTCTGCCCTTCAATCTCTAAATCTCATTACCTCATTTATGGAAAGAAATAAAATCCAAACAAACAATTAGAGATGGAAGGCAGACTGGTAGATTATAGCTGCATCAGAGGAATACACTCCCTCGAACAACAATCATTCATACTTCTGAGAGTTTCTTGAGTACATATTCAAGATTGGCCTCTTCAATTTTAATGACACATTCGGGAAAATGTAGTTTTTATGATACCTCTGCTTTCTTTGGTGGGAAATCACATCTAGAGAGAGAAAGAAAGTAGGGGTGTGTGTGTGTGTGTGTGTTCCTATACAGAAGGAATGGAGACAGAATGTACATAATGTGAGCCTCACTGGACCTCTTTAAGCAAACATAGATACTGAAATAGTTTAGACTCTTAAGAATATGATATATAATATCAAAACTCTGACTGATAATTGGGAGCTCTAACCCTTAGGGTATATTAAAAAGCACTAGCGTGTACTTACTAAATAAGAAAATGATGAGAAATTATTATCCAGGGATAAACTAAGTACATTATAAGCATGATGATCAGGAAGAAGAAAAAAAGGGTCGCAGAGAGAAGTCTGGAAAAAGTACCCAATCTAAGCATGGTTTGAAAATCTTGACATTTAGCTTCTAGTAAGCTAAATGAAAATGGTTTGTGCCCTTCTGTTCCAAAAAACTGCCTCAGGGAGAGTAAAATCTGATTGGACAAATGTGAAATCAGTAACTAAACTGAAGTGTTTAATCTAGACATAAACAAAAAGACAAAACAACTCTAGCAAAGTTGTTTTCAAAGATATTTATATGACATTTTCATTGTATTATATAGCCTTTGGACACCTCATATTTTCACTTCCAGTAAAAGCTGTTACCCCATCACTGCCATACGTAAATATGGTCTCAGTAGGGATATTGACCAAAATTCCTTTCACTATCTAGAAACTCCACTATCTCATTTATTAGCTAGAAGCCAACACCACATTGATTCATTTATTCACTGTTCCATAAATATACTTGGGGTATGTGTATTATATACTTATAATAGGGATTAAAAACATGTATTTATGTTTGATGTAATCCCTGCCCCCAAAGATTGTAATGTTTTGAGAAAATAGGTAAACCTATAAAATTTATCAGTGAAGTTCTATGACTGCATATCACATTAAACACCACCATAACTCCTTGGGTATGTCTTTTCATATTCATTCCCATTTTTTTTAGTGATTTATCACAATTTTATCCTTTTCAGAGACATTTAAGGGAATTCAAATTTGCAAGCTCAATCTTAACTTTGTAATAGTGTGTGTTGCAATAAATCTATAAATTGCAGTTCGACTCTATTTCCTGGTGGGAATATTAAGCTTACCAGTAAAAAGAACTGATTATTTCTACCAAACATCTTTAGAAGTGTAATAAACATGCATAAAAGAACAAATATCCTAAGTATACAGACTAATGCATTTTCATTAACAGACTCATGTTAACTACCACCCAGATCAGTAAATAGATATTATCAGCATAGTGGAGGTCCTTCATAACTCCTTCCAGGCACTAGTCCCCTCCTCCTCTCCAAAGTAATTAACTGACTTGAAGTTAAGTTCCAGTTGCTCCACATTCTTATCAACACTTGCTGTTGCCAATCTTTTTAATTCCAGCAATCTGAGTCTATATTCATTTGTGTTTGTATTGCTCTTATGACTAAGTAGATAATGAAAATCATTCCATATGCTTACTAATCATTGGAAATTCCTGTTTAAATCATTTGCCTTCTCTTACCTTTCAAGTTGTCTGTTGTCTGTATTTTTTGTATTGATTTCTTTTTTATTCAAGGATTAATCAGTTTATATGTGAGGTAAATACTGACATATTAAGGCTTAAATTTACCATCTTATAATTTGTTTTAGATATGTCCTATCTACTCTATGTTTCTCTTTTTCCTTCCTTCCTTCCTTCTTTTCTCTTTCCTTCCCTCTCTCTTTTGGGTGATGTAGGAGTGGACAACTGAATAGAGGCTAGTCTTTATGCCCCAGATTTCTTACACTCTGCTTTGTAGTCTTCACATTATTTCTCTGTGTACTTAATTCTGAATGTTTTCAAATAATATGTATTTTATTAACTCTATCCTCCATCTATTGATTATTGAATTTCAGCTATATTTTTATTTCTATAGTGTATATGACCTTGGGTAAATTAAAGTATCTTAAAGTGTGCACCAAAAGTGCAGTATTTGATGAACTGGATATGGTAAGTCAAACTCAATTTGTTTTCAGTTTACTTTTCCTTCAGATTATAAAAAACTAGAATGATTCACCTTATACTCAGATGTTCACAAGCGTACTACTTTTTTATATTTTTATTATATACTTTATTATTACTATTGCTATTATTACTATTTTTATTATATAGCTTAAAATACAAATATTTAGAGTGGAAATTATAAGTGTCTACTCAATATCCATGAAAGGCATGGGGAGCAGAGAAAATCAAGTTAACTCACCCACAGACAACTAGGAATTTACAAGTCATTAATTGAACCCAAATTCCTCTGACTACTAAACTCAGAGTCTCAATACCTATGCCAGATTGATAGGAATCCAAATTGATCAATTGAAAACCAATTTGGATACATACACCTTCATTTAAGACACGACAAAGTTATGGTATATGGTTGTCTGGCACTGCATTTATCAAAGGTTAAATTAAAACACTAAAAAAAATACTCAATATTGCTCATTATCAGAGATATGCGAATCAAAACTACAATGAGATATCACCTCACACCAGTCAGAACGGCCATCATTCAAAAGTCCACAAATGATACATGCCAGAGAGGGTGTGGAGAAAAGGGAACCCTCTGACACTTATGGTGGGAATGTAGTTTGGTACAGCTGTTACAGAAAACAGTATGGAGATTCCTCAAAAGACTAAAAATAGACTTACCATATGATCCAGCAATCCCACTCCTGGGCATATATCCAGAAGGAACCTTACTTCAAAAAGATACATGCACCCCAATGTTCATAGCAGCACTATTTACAATAGCCAAGACATGGAAACAGCCTAAATGTCCATCAATAGATGACTGGATAAAGAAGCTGTGGTATTTTTATACAATGGAATACTACTCAGTCATAAAAATTAATAATGCCATTTGCAGCAAAATAGAATGATAATCTTCAGGTCCACCCAAGTGAAGTAAGCCAGAAAGAAAAATAAAAATACCGTATGTGGAATCTAAAAAATAAAGACAAACAAACTTATTTACAAAACAGAAACAGACTCACAGACATAGAAAACAAACTTACGGTTACCAGGGAGGAAGGGGGAAAGGGGAAGGAAGGGATAATTGAGATTTCGAGATTTGCAGATACTAATATATGTATATAATAGATAAATATGTTCATAATGTATAGTACAGGGAACCATATTCAGTATCTTGTAGCAACTTATGGTGAAAAAGAATATGAAAATGAATATATGTATGCTCATGTATGACTGAAGCATTATGCTGTACATCAGAAATCGACACCTTGTAAACTGACTATACTTCAATAAAAATGTATATATTAAAAAAATAAACACTGGATTCATTTCTTTATATGCTTTTTTTTTTCCTGTCGTACAGAGTAATAGAATGATTAAATGAAGTTTCTTCATCAACTGTCTGGAAACATTTAAAAACATCTGGTAGCAGGTGAGACAGTACACTGGCACAGTTGAAGGAACTCCAGTTTATCTGGTAATATGCAAAGGACAATTGCACATATTTGTGGCAATTTTTCTCATGTAAAAAACTTTGATGATAATCTCTGAGGCAAGTGATACAGGAATAATTTCATAATTCAGGGTGGGAGAGGATTTCCATTTTTGGGTTTTGCCTCTGGCTTAAGTTCTTCTTACAGTAGCAATAACTTGCTCATTCCATGTGGAAGATACACAGTTTTCTCTGTAATCAGAAGCTATGCTTGTTGGCTTTTTTTCACTAGGTCCTAAACAATAATGCTTGAAAGTAAAGGTTTAAGAAGCATTTGTTTTCTGGCATTTCTGAAATGAGTACCTTGAATAATACCTTTTTTCCTCATACTCAAACCAAAATATAGAAAATCAGCTTCCCCCAGAGGTAGCAGCATTTCAAAAGGCTTTTTTAGGACTGAGTAACCTGCAGTTGATGAAGTGGAAGTATACTTTCAATGCCACCATTTATTTCTAAAAAGGATGCCATAAGAGTCAACAAAAGTGCAACTGAATTAACTTCATTTGAAATTATAACCACTGTTGTTCCTTAGCCAAAAAAAAAAAAAAAAGGAAAAAGAAACTGCCTAAAGGGGAGTGAGAAAATTTAGCTATTATAGGAAAGAAAAGGAAATGCAACAATTGTTACCCAAAACTGGTCAAGTTAAAGGAGTAATTCAAAGAAAGTAAGTACTTGTAGCATGTGGAGTTCAGCCCTTTTCACCAGGCTATGAACTGCAGGCTGTCACTGCCAGGGGAGAAACAAAACGATGGGCTGACGGTTTCTATGCATGTTATACTAACTTAAAACCTGAGAATGAGGCACTGAAGGAAGAAAGATTTTTATGTGAACAAGTGGCAGTGCCTACCGCATCATCTCCTTCTCTCTTCCCTCCCTCTATCTCTCTCTCTGTCTCTCTCCCATTTGCCCTCAGCACTGCTCAGCCTCCTGCCACTCAGATTTCACATAGGAGTTCAGCATTTCCCTGGAAAAAGCACGGGAGTCAGACTCAAATAAGCATCAGTCAAACTTTATGACCTTCAGGGTTTTTAATTCTTTGATAAAGTAAGTTACTGCTTTTGATCTTACCATATTAACTGCAGAGCAAAAATGCCCAACATATCAGTACTGCCAAGTTGAGCTCATTTCATTTTATTGTCTTTTCCTGAAAACTGCTTTTTTCTTTCTTCTGGAGTTCAGGTGAATGGCAGCAATGCCAAGCCAATTACCAATGTTTTGACTGCTTTTCCATTTATTTCTAAAGACTACAAATTGCATCCCGGCGACCTCAGATGTGCTCCACTTCAAGGGAGGTAAACACAAGTGTACCGGGGGATCAGAAATCTACTGTAAATAAACGAAGCAGATGGACAGAAGCACTAGGGAGTGGGAAGCTCTAGTCACTTGGACAGGGCATGCTCCATGAACAGACGGTCAAATACAATACAGAGAAAGATACGTGCTCGGCACCAGTTTGCAAACCCTGCTTTATAGAATGATCTCTAAGTTTCAGCTGGAAATATCTGCCAGTATTTCTTAATTCAAATTCCCTAGAGAATGAAACTAATTGGCCAATACCGAATGACAACAGGGAACCTCTTGAGTCATGTGTATGTTCTTACAAAAGAGTCACCACAAGATTATGGTCAGACAATGTTTAAAATAGTTGGTCAAACGCTATTCCTTCAGAGAGAGCTATGGGAGAGCTAGGCATTCTAACAGCTGACCACTCCAACAATACAAAGATGTTTCCTATTGACTTAGAAAGAGAGCCATCTTAAACTACAAGAGACTGTAAAAATGGTGTAAACCAGTATTTCCTAAACAGGTAATCTATAAAATACTGTCCTGTAGGATATTATTTTTAAAAGTGTTCTGGGTTTGGGAACTTTATGAAATACTAAACACACTTATTTAATTCAGAATTTCTCAGAGCCTTTAACATATACTGTCAATCTCTTTTAAAAAATAATTGCTATTTACATCTCAAAGTTTTATTTTACTATTTTTTTATTTGAACCCTTCTATTTTAAGAATTTCTTAGAATGTCTAAAACTTGTGTTTGATTTATACTAATATAAAATCATTGTATAGATGAGAAAATGGGGCTACTATACTCTTTGGTAAATATTCTTTAAACATCCACACTATATGCCAAAATTTTTAGTAAAAATTAGACAAAGCCCCAACCTGTTACCTCTCTATGCAAGATGAAAACAGGGATCATGTGGCATTAGATATTGAATATTCAATGCCTGCTAACAATTTGACTTCAATGAAAGTTTGTTGAATAAATTTTAAGTGAATGAAGTAGTTTTGAACCCTGGCTGTGAATCAGTATCTCATTGGTATATTTAAAAACAAACAAAACAAAATGAAAACCTCATAAGCTTGGGCACACTCGAGTTATTTATCAGAATTTCTGAGTTAATGACCTCCAAATTTTTAATTTTTAGCAAACTCCATAGGCAATTCTAATGTCCATCCTACATTGAGAATCATTCACTTAAAAACACACAGTTTATTAATGGCACAGGCAGTATTAAAACTGACGATATTTGACATCCAATCCAGGAAGTCATCCGCTACACTATGTCAATTATGGACAATATTGAGAGTAGAATATACGTACTGAGAATCTCAGATAAACCCTCAACTAGACATATCCATAGGTCCATGAGAAGGAACTGAGACTGAATACAACTTTAGGCAATCAAAGGAAGGGTGGACAATCTAGGAAGACTCTCTAGCTGAATGGTGGGGGGCAGGTTGCTCAACTGATCAAAACATACAGCCAGGGAACCAAGGCAGAGAAAGACAATATTGAGAATTACACTTGGTTCTAGGAAAAGGTGGCAAAATAACCTAGTTGTTCAGAAAGCAACATTACCAATGTTTATTGACAATGTAGAATATACTAGTTCTATACTTTATGTGGAGTATCTCATTTAATATTCACAGCATCACTAGGAAGTGGAATCATCTTGGAGAACAGGAAAGGTTAAGAAATACCCTAAGGTTACTGATCTAGTATATGCAGAGCCAGAATTCCATTCTGACTAGTCAGAAATTAGGGCACAAAGTCAAAAGAAGACCAGTTGCAAAAGAGGCTCTGCATCTTATGGTCTTAAAGTACTGCTTGATTCTTTCTTACAATTCCCAGGTCGCATTTTTCAGGAGTCATGGATTGAACCTGTACATGAACTTTAAGGAGGCTCAGCTACAAAGCTTGGAAGTTGAAAAGAAATTCAACTAGGTGATTAAATAAGAATTCAAAAAATTCTATATTTGTTAAAACTCAAAACAAAAAGAGGCTGTTAACAGAATACCAGGCCTCCTGGAAAGAGCTGCATTGTTCTAGGGTCTGGATTAACTTCAGAGCTCAAGGGAGATTCAACAGTCTTCAATTCTAATACTTACCACATTTACATTTTTTTTGTTGAACTCTGGTTTATTCGGGATTTTTCTTAATTCTAAACACATTACTAAAATAATCCCTTCTAAAATCAAGGGATAAAAGCTTACATACAAAACTAGTTATTTTCTTATCTGTCTAGATTATTTCCATGAATATTTAGCACTAGTTTTAAAGCAATCCACCTCTTTTATGATGGCAGTTGTGTATACCAAATTTTGTTTTCACTGAAGAATAAAATTTATAGCATCTCAATTCCTAATCAAAGTTACTCATTTCCAAAGGAAATAGGTACTCTCTTTGAAATAAAGTCTTTAATTGACAGGAAATACCCCCCTCCTTTTTTTTCGCGCTTAATGACAATGTACATCCTGAATATGTAATTGTGTTCCCACTCATACAAGTCAGTTGATTCAGCTTGAACAGTACAAATTTTATACATTTTATGCTGGTTTAATCCCATCAGCCAAAGTTCATTCCTTATTTTTATTCTCTTCCCTCTTCCTCTGTCTAAATGTGATCTCAAACCCCTAGAGCAGCACACTGCATAAGGAGATACAAAAACTTCTGGTAGCAAAAATACAGGAATTTGATATGATCACAAAATGCTTTAGGGAAGCATGTGTTGTTAAAATCCAATTCTACCTCACTGTCTATTCATGAGGAAGGGTCAGTCATTTTGCAACAAGTTCTCAAACGATATGCAGAGAATTATTTTTTTATAGTAAGAATTTAGTCAGTGAATTAAATAAAATACCTTAAACTATTATAATCAAATTTTGGTACAGAAATATTTCTTAAATCTAAATGGGGATGTGTATTAGTAAACTAGTGTTAAGTGACAAACTACCACAAATTTAAAGAATTAAAACAACACGCATTTATTATACCAAACTTTCTCTGGGTCAGGAGTCCAGGCTAGTGGGTATTCTGCTTAGGGTTTTACAAGGCAGCAATCCAAGTTTCTTCCGGTATCTGTTCTTTAGAGTCCTTACTAAAGAAGTATAAGCTTCCACGATCACTTAGGTGGCTGGCAGAATATATTTCCTTAAGGTTAGGCTTCTTGCTAGCCATCACCTAGAGATCATCCTCTATTCCTTGCCCTGTGGTCTTCCCAACATGGCCATTTACTACTTCTAGGAATGCAAGAGTTCATAGAGTGAGTCAGCTAGCAAAATGGAGTCTTATGCAACGTAGCATAATCATGGAAATGAAATTCCAACACCTTTTTCATATTCTATTGGTTAGAAGTAAATCTCGGGTTTCACCCACACTCAAGGGAAGGAGTTTATATAAAGGCACAGCTATCAGGAAGGTGACTACCCTAGACTCTGTCAGCCACAGAATGGCAGAAGCCAAGGTGAGTACAGCTTGAAAGCTCTTCAAATGCTACAGATATACTCCTCTCTCTGTGGCTGCCCTCTATCTGCCATTGCTTTTTCTTAAGGTTAACCTGAGGGCCATCTGTGTCAAATTCTCTTCTAAATACAAATTTGAAATCCATCCTATTCCCATTTCATATGAACGGCCAATGAGAGATCACTGGAATTGACCCCAATATGATATTTAGGCCAACTAAAACTTGAGAGCATGTACTTACATCCTCTTATTGAAAGTCTTGAAAATTTTCAGCTTTATGTAATGTCTTTTCCCAAAATTTTTAATAACCCAAATGATTTCCCTAAATTTTGGATTTTCCTTGGAATAACAGTAACAGCATATGTAATAGTAATAAAATGAGGTTTCAAAAAAACATTAACCAATTAAGGGTCTTCCCAGCATCTACAATTTTACAAATTTGGGAAGCCCCCTCCTTTAGTCATTAAATTTACTATAATAAAAACTACATTCATAATTTGGATGCTTAAAATAAGTGCTTTGGAATATTATAGGATCATTTTTAACATGTAAAGAACACTTCAAAGAGAAGGTGAGGAAAAAGAAGTTTAAGAATTTCACCAAGCAATATCCTCTTGAAAAGAAAAACCAGCACCAGGGAGAATCAAGGATTTTTTTCCACATCAAAAGAGGCTAAGAAGGTGTCTTCCTTTTTATTAAACCATGTGATAATATGTAACACTAGGTTCATAATCTTGTCAACCACTGACCTTTCCTCTTCTAACACCAACCTTAGAGATGTCTTAAAGAATACTTTTCCTTTTAAAGGTGAATCCAGTTGATCATTACTATTTCAAAGTAACTGCTTCAAGCAATCTTTTCAGGTCAACACTTAAAAGAAGTATATGATCTTTGACTACTTTCCTGATTCCAGTATCGTTTTCACCATATAACTATCCTTTAAAATTTTTTTCTCATCTTAGAATTAAGTGGAAACAAATCTCAACAGATTTTTTTTTCCCAGAAATTTATCATTTCATATCTTCTCATTACATTCATCTGCTCTTTTCTAGGGTGATTTTTAAAGTGTCTTCCATTTCTTTTCTAGTTCCCAGAATGGTCTACTGGTAAACTAAAGGTTAAAAAAACCCTAGGCCTCTCTGAAATAATATGGTTAAATTCAGCTCTCTCCTATTTGAATATGTAAAAAGAGTCTAAGTGTGTTGGTTTCATTATGCAAAATTGCCCTGTGTTGGAAAAAGGAATAATATTACTTATTTCAGAGCATCCAACATAGATTTATAGACTGGAAGGTGTCCAAGGCTTGGAAAATTTAAAAAGGGCAAGATGTGGAGGGAACAGGTAGAGAGGAGTGAGGGTAAGATAAGCCAACTCAACCTTTATCACATATCTTGGATTGCAGTGAAACCTTCATTTACTAAATCACTCAGTTTTGTCTAGGCCAGTGAAGCAAGAGAAATGCTCTGGGATTACCAATACATTTGTACTGATTCAAGAATGGTAGGAATATTCTCTTCATGATTATAACCAAAGTATGAATTATTATTGGTCTCTTTTAATTTAGATTCAGTTGAGTAGATTTACTAATTATTGTAGCTTACTGGCTAATTTTCCTATATCTAATATGTACATTGTACATGTTATTTTTACCATATACTATATATTCACACCCTTACTTGGGCATCTGTGCAGCAGTAAGTGATAACTTGGCCATTTCATTAAGGTAATATTTTAGCTACAAAAAAACCGAAATTGCATGGGTTATGAGTTCCATTGTCTTATTTAAGAGAGCTGTTCTCAAGCTTTTTGGTCTTAAAAACTACTATATTGAAAAAAAAAGATTTTTAGTTTTTATTTAAAATTTTGTTTGTTTTTATTAAAATATAGTTCACAAAATATTATGTTAGTTGCAGGTGTATTATGTAATAATTTTATATTTGCATATATTATGAAATGATCACAATTGCAAGTCTAGTAACTACATGATCTCATATAAAGTTATTACAATATTACTAACCATATTATAAACCATATTTCTTATATTGTATAGTACATCCCCATGACTTATTTATCATAACTGGAAGTTTGTACCTCTTAATCCTCTTCATCTATTTTGCCCAACCCTATCCCCACCTCCCTTCTGGCAATATCTGAGTGTTTTTGTTGCTTTGTTTTTTTTAGATTGTATATGTAAGTGAGTCAAGCAGTATTTCTCTTTTCCTGTCTGCTGTATTTCATTTAGCCTAATACCCTTGCAATCCATCCATGCTATTGCAAATGTCACTGTGTCATTTTTATGGCTGAGTAATATTCCCTTATATGTATAATACCTCTTTAGCCATTCATCCAGCCATGAACACTTAGGTGGCTTCCATATCTCAGCCATTGTAAATAATGCTACAATCAACATTGGTGTACATGTATCTTTTCAATTAGTGTTTTTGTTATCTTTGAGTAAATATTCAGAAGTAAAAATGTTGGATCATACAGAAGTTCTATTTTCAATTTTTTAGGAAACTCCATACTGTTTTCCACAGTGGCTGCACCAATTAAAATCCCACAAATAGTGTACAACGCTTCCCTTTTCTCTACAGTCTCACCAACACCAGTTGTTATTTGTTGTCTTTTTGATGATAGACATTTTGACAGGAGTGGAGTGATACCACATTGCAGTTTTGATAATATTGAGCATCTTTTCATGTGCCTGTTATCCATCTGTATGTCTTCTTTGGAAAAAGGTCTATTCATTTTTCTCTGCCCATTTTAATAATATATAAATACTCTATTAGAGTCTCATTTTACTTAGAGGAATACAGAGTTCAGTGGTAGAAAAAGGTATGTGATACTTCACACTCTGAAGAGTTAAAATATTTACTAAATTAGGTGTAATACCCCAGAACATCAAAATCTAAAAATATGATTATGATGAGGATGTAAGAGTAGTAAATCTCAGAAAACAATTTATTATACAAATATTGATTAATCTCAATCTATAACAAGGCCCACCTTTTCTTATTCTCCTGAAGGTATCTCTAAACTCGTTTATTGCAGTATTTATTTAATTTTAATTGCTTATGTTCATCTGAAGTTCTAAGAAAGCAGGAACTATTTTTATTCATTTCTGTAATACAATAATCTAATATGAATGATGTGGAGTTGATTATCAATAATTATTTGATAAAGAAATGAATCAATGTATTCACATTTTGTTGAAGAGAAATCAATTTTTCCAAACTCATATACCAACACGTGACGGAATTAGGGTTTACAACCTCTGAAACAGAATCCTTTTCTGTTCTGTCTCTGTCATACTCTGCCAATAACCAAATATTTATTCTTGGGACATTTACTCTCCCTTTTGGAGCTATTTAATTTTAGTATTTATTCTGTTCCCAGTTGGATGCACAATACTGTATTCATTATATAGGGCAAGGAAAGTGGAGCATTTTGCCCTTGGAGGATTTTCATCAAATTGTTAATATACGCTATTATTTTAAAAAAGATAAAAATACAAAATAATCCTACTGTAAGTGAGTAGTTATCTGAAAGATAATTAGGATCCCAAGTTTCCTATTTTCTTCAGTGGGAATGACTTGCTAGTCATTAATTTTCAGATAATACAAAAACTAAAATCCTTAAAATTTTAGATTAGCCAACAATGTCATTTAGTGACACTATATTTATATCTCTTCCCATCACAAGCTGTTTGGTTTGTACTGTATATATTCTAAAGCTATTTACCAAGACAATAACCTTCTCTAAACATTTCTTCTGCTTATACAGCACTGATATAATACCACAGTTTCAAAAAATCAATTCAGTAAGTATTTTATAATAGGACTTCTTACCATTTAAAATGTCTACTATTCAATATGCAAAAGGATAGGTATTAATAAAATAAAGGGGGAAATCACTTACAACAAAGGTAGTCATATGCCCTGGCATTCAGTCTTTTTAAAGGGAATGCTGTGGATTTCATGTAAGAGAAAGAGATCAATCATGCTGGATGAAACACATAAAATTTCAAAATACTGAAATTTCCATTTCTTCAAAAACTTTTTTCCTGGAATTTTTATTAATTTAATTCAATACCGTATCTTTAAAAACTAGACAGTATAGTGTAAAAACTTGAGCTGTGGAAACAAACAGCCTGAGTTCAAGTCTTAGCTCTGCCATTACTAGCCTGTTTTGGGGCTAGTTACTTAATTTATCCTCACTTCAGTTTTTCTCTGTTTAAAACGGGATTAACAGAAGTACCTACCTCTTGGTCCAGTTGTAAGAATTAATGTTAATATTTATAAAGGACTTTTAATAGTTCTAGGCATACAATTAGCACCCTTAGTGCTTCACTAATAAGGAAATCTGATTATAAGGGCTTTCTGTAAGCACCTGGGTATACAATAACCACAAAAAATTCAATCTAAAATAGAAACTAAAGGGACTATGTGAAATAAACAGAAAGCATGATGGCCAAGTGGCTAAACCAATGGAGGATGATGAAAGCTACACAGACAAAAACAGTGAGGCAAAAGAAGGAAGATGAAGACAACAAACCATTTCTGTATCCCTTATGCAGTCAATGTCCAAAATGTGTAAGCACAATCATCTAACTTTCTTTATTATGCAGGAGCAGCAAGGATGTTTGGAACTTATTTTTAAGCATAAAATTTCAAACTGCTCTAAGAAGATCTATAGGATTCTTTTTAAAAAGGAAAATATATGAGCTGTTCTATGCTCCAAATGAAATATCAAATAAAATATTGAAAAGGTTTCCCATCAAAGCACTGGTTTGTGCTACCTTTCATACCTGGGTAAAAAAAAATAAAGAAGCATTTTCATGTTTGGAACACTAAGAAATTTAGATTTGCATTGAAGTAGGATAATCTTATAACAAAGTATAATGCGGCAAGCTTGGACAGTTTACCACCTACCATAATTACTTTTAAAAGAACACACTAAAAGAACATTTTGATAAACACAATTCCGTAATTCCATACAAAAGGCCATAAACATAAATAACATATTTAAAAAAGAAAATGAGAGGTAGATGATAATGAACAGAGGGGGCCTAATCATGGGTTCTGCAAGCAAGTTTGGTAGAAAACAGACCAAAGAGGGTAAAGATAAATACTGGGAAGTCTGAGGAAAAGGGAGGTTTCAAATTCTGGAAGAAAAAGAAAAAGAAGGATCAAAAAGGGCATTAAGATATCAAAGCCTATCACATACAGTACAGAGAAGCTGAGAGAAGGAATATATGTATCTCCCACAGATATGAAATATACATGTGTAATTAGGTATAATTAATAAATGGCAAGAAGAAATGCCCAGAATATAAATTCACATTAATTTTTAGATACAGGTTTTCATTGCTTTCTAAAAAATAACAAACATACCAGCAAAGATGATTAAATATAAGACCTTAAAACTGAAAGAAACTTAGACATCCTTATCATTTTAGAGACTTTAGAGATGAGGGAAATGACTTACTCTGAAAAGTGTGATGACTTGCTTAAAGCCACAAAATTGGTTAGCAATGGAATGAGAATTTGGATCCAATCACTTGACTCACTGGGTCAATACTCTTTATAAATACCTGCCTAACTAAACATGGCAGAGAACTGATTTTTTTTCCTCACTCAGTTAACCTGAATAATGTTATTCCCAATATTCCAGAGAAACTAATAGATTCAAAGCTATTGTGAATGTGTATCAACCCCCTCAAAAAAATCCTCTATAGTAAATAATATTAAAAGTACAAAAATAAGGAAAATATTTTTAAAGTATACTGTGTTGTTTAACTACCTGTTTATTGTCAAATGAAAATTAACAGTCACTGAACTTGCTAAAAACGATTCCTAGAATCTAAGAAAAACAGACATGTTGCAGCTGAAAATAATTGTAACCTCTCAATTTGCTGTGCATTCATTCAACTGTATTTATTGAGCATTGCTACACGCCAGCCACTGTGCTGGGACCCAAGAGTAATTGGGAATCAATACAAACCTTTTCCTTACCAGTCATGTGCTGGTAACTGATTAACAATTAACCCTCTAGGGAAAGGAAAGCTTTGCTTTGTAGCACTTGCCAGTTTCCATGGTATAAATACTCTGTCATCGCTTGTTAATTTTTTGTTCATTATCTAGCTCTCCCAACAGATGATACTCCACAAAGGTCCAGTGGTCTGCTGGTGTCAATTCATACTTGCTTGTATAAACAATTGATTTTAAGCTACTAATGTGACATCACTGAACATGAAATTAAGAAGAGGTGTGCAGAAACAAACTATTATGTAGTATTAAAAGCCTATCAGCTTTTACAACCGAGTATGAGGTGACTTAACCATCCACTGGACCTTCATGGAGTATCTTCAGTTGGGAGAGCCAGATAATCAACAAAAAACTAAAAACTGCACAAGATATTATGTACGGTAGTATAAGTGCTGTGAAGGAAAGAGTAATGGCTCACTGGGAGAGCACTGCTTAACGTGGAGTGGACATGGCTTTCTGAAATGATGACACAGGCACTAACAGATGCAAATGAGCTGGAGGAAGAGCTATCCATGCAGAAGAAAAGCAATACAGGGGAAGGCAATCAGGAAAAGCACACTCTGGAAAGCAACCAAATCTCCTGTTAGTCAATCACTAATATGTGCAGAGTCCAGTAGATGGTGCAAAACATTTATTTTCTCTTCTTGCTTATTCACCTTTTAATTCAAAGTTCACTGAGCTAGAACTCGGGTTTTCTTCCCTCTTTTCCCCCCCAGCATCAGTGGCCTTTTTCTCCTTTTCTGCCCTCCCTCTCGAGTTCTGAAGAAGTGGCACAGTGTCCTTAAAGTTCTGAGTGCCTTCCAGACTCCTTTTAATGAGGCAGGCAGAAGTCTTTCAGACTCATCAGAAGGGAACATCTACAAATCAAACCATCCTTTTGTAACATGACCACTTCAAAACACAATGACCATAGATTAACCACACATAAATTTTTATTTTACTCTTTCTTACCATATGCCTTTTCCCCTCCAGCAGTAGTCAATAAATAGGAAAGAAAAATGAAAAATATAAGAAATAAAACCCCTTCCTGCGACATAGATTTTTAAACTATTTCAAAATTTTATCTTACATAATTAAATAAAAACTTTATATTCCCTTGGCAGTCTTTCATCTTCCTGTCCATGGTTTGACATCAGGAGATACTGAGACCGTATTAGTAAAAAAAGCAGTAATTTTATAGTACTGAATGTTTCAAAATCCTTTAAAGATGCCTTATTTATTATTTTCACTGAAATGCACATGTTGGTAATGCCACCTCATGTCCTCCCCCCTCCTAGCCATTTCATCTACACCTCAAAGGTGTAACACGTGTCCTTTTGAGTTTAGAAAATAAGCCACAAGTTCTAATTGAGTGTGATACCAGGAACACCAGAGATTCCCTTGCTGTTAAAAGAAATAATTCAGCACAGATTTGATTGCTTTAAGTCTACAAGAATTTCTACTACAGCAAATAAATCCAAGATAGTAATGAAACCGTATCACAAGCAAATAGGAAGAATGGAAGATTTTCTGTTATAGGTCTAAATGCTTTTTAAAAGGGGGGGTACCTTAGAAGTTCTGACCAAATAATCGAAATTTTTACTAAAACTTTGGCCAGAGCCTCCATATGCAAGTATCATCCATTTACACATTTGAGTGAATAAAAGTGAGGAATTATTTCATCAATTTGGTATTAAAAAAGATGTTATGAGCAGATTCTTGGTATTCAAGAAGGTTCTTAAAAATATACTTCATAAGAAAAAAGTTATTTTAGTGTCGTGTGCATTGAGAATTTTTAAAAAGTGTCCCCATGTTTCCAGAAAAAGACCACCAGTCATTAAGGCAGATCTGGCAGATGAGGTTTTAATCCTGTTTAATCAAATTAACATCAGTTCTATAACCTAGGACTGATTTTTAACCTATGTAATCAATCAAGGACACCAAGCTTTAGTGAACATGCTTCTGTAAGCCCAAGATCAGTATCAGCCGCAGGCTTTGAAGGTCAGCCAATAGGCAGCAGATTCACTCCAGTGAGCACTTAAGCCTGTGTTAACCTACTCCCTCTGCTGTAAACAACACAACTTCAAAAGAATGCTTCCCAGAAAAACCCACACAAAATCAGTTATTTTGTTCAGAGACTAGATCTAACCAACATAGCTCTTTATTACTTAACTAAGTAATAAATTCGGCCATTTGGTTTCAGATATTGTGTGGTCGTTTTATCTTTCTATAGGACTGGCTAAAAGTCTCTTTCGGTTATACTATTAAAATTCAAATATATTAACATTTTATGAGAACATAACACATGGACACAATCCATAATCCAAAACTGTTAGGGTCCTATGCATTTAAAAATTCAGAATTTTTGAAATTTAGAGAGGTAATGTGGTGCATAAATCATATATTCTAATATCCTCCGTGAAGTCTGGATTAGTACTTAATAGTCAAATACAACATTTCTAGAGCAAAACTGCGGTATAAATAAGGACTACTAATAGTCTCTCATCAGCTCGGGTATTCAAGTCAAATTGTGCTGTCAAAGAAGTTCAGGTCAGGTCAAGTTCTGTCACGAAATGAGTAAGAAAAACTTTTGATTTTAAGAGTTCTTGTGGAATTTTCAGTTTTGGAATCACAGATGAATAACTATGCAGTTTATATACCTACTCACAAAAGATACAAGAATTATTTAGATAGATCTATTCTCTGGATCTCCTCACGTTTGATAAAAGACAATACAGCAAAGCAATAATTCAAAATATATTTAATAAGTGTTGAAAAGAAATCCACAAGAGTGATAAAAGTGTTCTAAGTGGGAGTATTCATATGGAAGGTGTCAGGGATGGCTTCCCAATGATGCTGGCTTGAGTCCAGAGGAATACACAGAAGTTAAAGAACTACATGCAAAAGGGAATAACACATCAGGCAAAGTAAAGAGAAAGTACTAAGGCACAGGGAAGAAATAACATGGCTGTCCTGGAGTATTTCATATAATTCCATTGAGTTGATAAGTAAATGAGTGGCAGGAAAGGAGGCTGGAGAAATCGAGACTAGTGCCAAGAAAATCTATAGGCCATGCATTTAGAAAAGCAAGGTAAGAACTAGGAAAATACAGTAAAAACATCTATGTTTTATTATTGTATTGTAACCCAAAGTATAAAATAAATGTATCAATGAGTTCACATTGATATAAATGAATAATTGGGTTTTTTTAATGGGGGAGAATAGACAATCTTCTGTGCAGAATTCCATATTCTGAATAATTTATGTGACGCTGCCCCTTGAAGGAGGTAGAGCATTAACCTCCACCCCTTAAGTGGGGACTGAACACAGTGACTATTTCAGAGTACAGTATAAAGAGAGAGAGGGAAAAAAGAATAACTTTACAGTAGAGAAACCTGAAAAACACTACCTCAGCCAGGTGATCAGGGTTTACACCAACACTGGTGTCATGCTGATACCAGGTATCCTTGATATGTTATGATGGGACTGTGGTCTCTGTGGTCTTCCTCCTAAAACCCATAACCCCAGTCTAATTATGAGGGAAACATCAGCAAATCCCAATTGAGTTGTACTCCACAAAATTTCTCACCAATACTCAAGATTCTCAAAATCATCAAGTAAGTGAAGTCTGAGAAACTGCCACAGCCAAGAGGAGCCTAAGGAGACACAATAAGTAAATAAAGTATCCTTGGTGGAATCCTGTGACAGAAAAAGAACATTAGATTAAAAAAAAAAAAGAAAGAAACTAAAGAACTCTGAATAAAATACAGACTTCAGTTAATAATAACGTATCAATACTAGCTCATTAGGTGTGACAAATGCTATCATTCAAATCTAAGAAGTTACTAACAGGGGAAACTGGTTGTAGGGTATATGGGAACTCTCTGTATCATCTTTGTGACTTTTTTTTTTTTATTACATCATGAAATTTTCTCAACCCTATTCAGTATTTCATATAAAAAGAGCTTCCTCAAACCAGACTGCCCAAAAGTTGGAAATATTCTGTCTTTGAACTTCCTCTTCAGAGATGCTACTAGGAGTCTGTCAGTGTAGGTAAGCAATAAATTTTGCTTTTTCTACAGTAAGCAATAAATTTGTCTTTGCTTCGGCAATGGTTATATGGTGATTTCTTCAGGAAGTCTGAAGTCAACACTATGTAAAACTCACATAATGCAGTAACTTTGACCCATAACTCCTTTGGTGTAGGAGGATCTAACATTTTGGTAAATGGGTTTATATATCCCCAACTCCTGATACTCTCCACCACTTGGATTAGTACAGAGTGTCATTAGAGTTCCTAATCCCACAAGCCAGTCTATATTCTTTCCTGAAATGTAGTATAAAACTTCATTCCTTATTGCTCCCAGGCCTCCAATACCCCTGAAATTATGCACATAAGAAGAAAAAAAAATCAAGACTTTCTTGGGTTATATTTCAATTATGAAAGACAATCATGACAGTTAAATTATAGTGGCCATTAGCTACTCCATGATTTTATTCTTAAAATGATATACTATATCAGTGAGGGAATACAAAAATATCAAAGAGTGAGGAAACAGAAGACAAAATGAGGATACTTTAAATTGCTGTTCTTCTAGCAGTACAAAAGAGAAAAATCATTAACTAATTATTAAATCATGTTAAAACAGCACTAGATTGTAGTCACTGCTTAGTAACTTGATAGCCTAGCAAGGCAGCCATTACCTAATGATGACAGCTATTTACCCAGATGGGAAGTCACAGGAAATTGGAACTACTGCTACACCATACAGCATTAATCAGAATAGCCATCAGTAATGGCCCCTTCAGAGTACCAAATCAGTCATGATTAGCAGGAGTGGTTCAAGTTCAAAGAGTTGAGAAGTTAGACAGCATGCCTCTTGGTCCCAGGACCAGGACACTGCTGTTCACCAATCTGTTTGCCTTGGAGCTTTATGAGCGGGTTAGAACACAATTCAAGGGATGCATAACCCCTATGGGCTCTGTAGCCTTGTCCTCCTCAGCCATCTTGAGCCATAGTAGAAAATTTTGAAATGGCTTTTTTTTTTACTCAGCTAATCCAAAATGCCTGTTTCAAAATATAAAACAACACCCCTCACTGTCAACTCACCCTTTTCCCCAGACCTGACCCTCAACCATTCCTGATTCTTACTCCATCCCTAAACATTATACCAACTCTGAATATAACGCATTTCTTCTCTCTACTCTCACCTTGAATAAATTTCAGGGACTGAGAAATAAATGGTTACGTATTTTAAAATTTCATAAAAATAAACATTTGAGAGTCTAATGATTTATTTCAAGGTTAAGTTAAAGTATCCCTGAATGCAAATATTCTAGGCATCAAAATAGTTAAGCAAAGTTACTCACCAAGAAGTGATGTTTCCATAACTATAGTTAACCATTATCTATAAAGAATCAAATGAAATACAGAATAGGGTAAAACAAAACAGAACACAGCCTCTACTCTTGGTCCTTCAGAACAATTTTTTTCTATGAAAGATGGTATCTTTTTTAATTAGAAATGACATGAACAGGTCTCTAAATGAGTTGCTTATGACTACAGAAATGATCCAGTGGTCTGTGGCATAGATGGACAGGATGAATTAGTATGCATAATCTCTTACTCAGAAGGCTGGAGTCCCCACAGAAAGAAATGAGAAAAGGTATAAAACAGGACAGTTATAAATGCCTCACTGATTCTTTCCCATGAGAGAAAATCTCAGCATACAGAGTAGCTCTTGGAAATACAGGTAAGAGGAAACATCTACAAAGATTAAAATTTTTAAGAATAGTTCCAAATAACACTATAATAGGGATAAAGAATCTTAAACTAGTTTCAAAGAGTTGTTGTTGCTTTAACTGTAATCCTTAATTTAAGCCAGGACCTTCAAGGATGATTGAAGTTGTATGTCCCAAGACAGAGGTAAATTCTGAATCTCAGCAGTAGACAAAAATCACCTTGACAGAAGTAGGTTAAAAAAAATCACCTGTACAAGAAGAGATCTCTGATTTAATTGATTAAGCCCATACAAACTGCATAGATGAAAATCAAGTATTGATCTCACAACTAAAGATAATCTAACATATTAGAAGACAAGTGTACATGAGTGAAAGTCAGGAGAAAAAAATAAACAATATATTTAGATCCCAAGTATAGCTGTTGACACAATACAAATTATTATCTATGTCTGTGCTATTGAAATTAAAGTAAGTTACAATTAAATAAAATTGAAAATTTGTTTTCAGTCACACTAGCTATTATTTCAAGTCTAGAAATAATAGACTCACTAGAAACATGTAGCTAGTGGCCATCACACTGGACAGTAGAGATACAAAGCGTTTTTTTATGGCAGAAAATTCTACTGGACAGTGGTGGTTTGGAATGTTTATAGCTATAAAATAAAATAAAAAACATAAGCAAACAATAGCAGATTGTCAGAAATTATTAGATTTTGGTCCACTGACACTTAAGTACATTTCAATATGATTTAACAAATATATGTTATGTTACCAACATGAAAATAAATACATAAAACATTTTTATCTCCCTTATAAGTGCATTTGTGCTCATTTTAAGTATATCCTGTAACCCAAAACCCCATGGTAACCAGTGATTTGTTTTCTATCACAGTGATTTGTATTTTTTTCCCAGAAATCCACATAAATGGATTCACATGGTATAGAGTCTTTTGTGTCTGGCTACTTTCATCCATCATGATGCTTTCTTTGTTGTTTTATATCAGTATTTCATTCTTTTCTACTGATGAATGGTATTCCATTGTATGGAAATACCATGCTTTGTCTATTAATTCACTAACTGACCAAAATGAGTTCTTTCCAGTTTGGGGCAATTATTGGTAAATCTACAATGAACAATCACAAATATGTGTTAGTGTGGACCTATATCTTCATTTCACTTTTATTAACACATAGGAATAAAATTCTTGAAAAGGTAAGTGTATGCATAACTTGATAAGAAACTGCTAAACTATTTTCCAAAGTGGCTACACCATTTTTCACTCCCATAAGCAAAGCAATATATGACATTTTCAGTTACTCCACACTACTGTCAGCACTTGGTAGTGTCAGTGTTTTTCATTTTAGCCATTCTAGTGGACTTGTGGTGGTAACTTGTTGAGGTATTATAGCATCTTTTCTTGTGCTTATATACCGCTCATTTATCCTCCTTGGAGAAGTTTCTGTTCACAACTTTTGCCTGTTTTTTTTTTTTTTTTCCAAAACTTGAGCTGTTAATTTTCATGTTATTTAGGTATTGGAGTTATCTGTGCGTTCTAGTTGCAAGCCCTTGATCATCAGAGGTGATGATCAAAACACCTCTGCTTTTAAAGTATTTCCTCCCAATCTATGGCTTGCTTTTTCAGTTTCTTAACTGTTTCAAAAAACAGATGCCTTCAAAAAACAGATTTTAATTACACTTTCAATTTATCAACTTTCTTCTTCTAGATTCCAAGCTTTTAGTGTCTTTTGTAAGAAATCTTCAAATAATCAAAAGTGAAGATATTCTTACTATAATTTCTTCAAAAAGTTCTACAGTTTTAGTTCATTTGTTTATGTATGTGATGTATTTTGAGTTTTTTGTATATGGTGTGGGATGAGAATCAAGAATAATTTTCCCACAGATGAATTGTTTCAACGATCCTGAAACGATCTGCTTCCCCATTCAATTATCATAGTAAATTTTTCAAAAATCAACTGACCATATATTCATAAGCTGATTTCTGGACTACCTTGTCTGATGCACTGATGCATTTACTCCAATATGACACAGTTTTGTAGAATTATAGTAAATTTTAAAAACTGGTAGTATAAGTCTTTGAACTTCTTTTTCAAAATTTTGTTTTTTCTAGGTCACTGACATGTCCATAGAATTTTAGAATCAAACTGTAAATTTTGCAACAACATCAATAAAAATGGTCTCCTAGGATTTTTAAAGAAGTTGTATTTATTGGATTTATAGACCAATTTGGGGGAAAGTATCAACTTAACAATATTAAGTCTTTCACTTAACGAACATGATTTATCAATATATTTCTTAGATATTTTATATTTCAGCAGGTTTCAGTGCACAGCTTTTGCTAAATGTATTCTAATTATAACCTCAGTAACCATAGAGCTGTGCAAAGTTCCTATTTGAATGAGTTTCAGTGAAGATGACACCATACAAAATGAGGCCAGTCTGCATTTCATATGTTTTTATGTTACTGTAAAGTGTATTTTATAGAGTTACCATATGATACATCAATTCCACTCCTGGGAAGATATCTGGAGAAAACTCTAATTCAAAAAGGTGCATGCACCCCAATGTTCACAACAGCACTATTTACAATAGTCAAGACATGGAAGCAACCTAAATGTCCACAGACAGATGAACGGGTAAAGAAGATGTATATATACAATGGAATACTATTCAACCATAAAAAATGAAATATTGCCATTTGTAGCAACATCGACGGACCTAGAGATTATCATACTACATGAAGTAAGTCAGACAGAGAAAGACAAGTATCATATGATATCACTTATGTGTGGAGTCTAAAAAATGATACAAATGAACTTACTTATTACAAAACTGAAACATACAGACATAGAAAATATACTATGGTTACCAAAAAGTAAAGAGGAGTGGGATAAATTAGGAGTTTGTGATTAACAGACACACTCTACAATATATGAAACAGATAAACAACAATAACCTACTGTATAGTACAGGAAACTATATTCAATTTCTTACAATAACATATAATGGAAAAAATCTGAAAATATATGTATATATACGTACATATATGTACAACTGAATCACTTTGCCATACACCTGAAACTAACATTGTAAATCAACTATACTTGAATAAAAAAAGTAGAATAAACAAAGCCCTACTGGATAGCACACGGAACTATATTTAATGTTTTGTAATAATCTATAATGAAAAAGAATATGGAAAAGAATATATATATATTTATAACTGAATCACTACATGGTACACCAGAAACTAACACACCGTTGTATATCAACTATACTTCAATTTTAAAAAGAATAAAAAATAAAGGGTATTCTTATCTCAATTTCCAAATTCTGGTTGCTATTTAAAAGTTCAATTGCTTTCTTATACTGACCTTACGCTCTGTAATATAAGGCAAACATAGTAAACTGACTCACTAGTCTAGTCGCTATTTGTGTATTTTCCCTTGAGTTTTCTCGATATATTTTCTGTGAACAAAAATAGTTTCACTTCTTTATATACAATTTTATGCCTTTTGTTTATTTTTCTTGCCTTATTTCATTAGCTGGAACATCCAGTACAATTTTGGATATAGGTTATGAAAAGAGATGTCCTTGCCTAATGCCTAATTAGGGAAAAACATTGTTTTTATCATTAAATGTAGTATTAGCTGTAAATTTTTCATAGTGGCTTTTTGTCAGATTGAGAAAATTTCCTTCTATTCTTAGTTTGTTAAGGTTGTACTGAGATCTACTGTATTATATTTGTTTTCATTTGTTTCTATTTTTTGTTTCCCTTTCTTGTCTTCCTTTGGATTATTTGAATATGTTTTGTAATTCTATTTCAGTATTGTCTATTTTTAGCTATACATTTTTGTTATATCAATTATCTTTTAAAGACATAAAATTATAAAAAATATATATTCTATATTATTTACATATTTACCATTCTTGGCACTTTTTATTCTCTCTTGCTTCCTCTGTCACTCTCCCTCTCTCTCTCCCTTTCTTTCTTCAGCTCCCTCAGTCATTCTCATTCAAAGTTTCCAATTCTAGCCCCCTCAGCCTCCCAGAACTGTGATCTCTGTCTTTTCAATTCGGCTAGTCTTTGTGCTGGTTCCTCTCCTTGCACTGTAATCAGGAAAACACCTACGGTCATTAACCTAGGTCAATCTTAGGGTCCACATCATTTGTTTATTTTCTCTCAGAGATCACAGTGGTGCCCTTTCTCCTACTGTCCACTGTCTGAAAACATTTCACTTTATGTTCCTGTTTTCTAGTTGTTTCCAGTGGACAGCAACTGACATGGCAATTAATCCTCCATGGGCAGAGACTACAATTCGTTTATTGCTTCTAGTCCTGACTTCTACTTTGTGATATTAAGATTATGAACCTTTCTTCCATTTTGGTCTTAGACAGTTCTCTGGTATACTGTCCAGAGTTGTCTTTTTCACTGTGATCTAGTCTGAAATTGTCATTTAACAGATGAGTTGAGAATTTTTATTTATTAAAATGACAAACACATTTGACATTAGCAGTTGGTTTTATTTGTTTTGTTGCATAGCTTTTTTAATAATTATTTTTCATGCTGACCTGTTTCTTTGCTTCTTTATGTGTGTGTGTGTGTAATTATATTTATAAAGTACTGTTGTTGTTGTTCTACCTTGGTAGCTATATAATTTTACATTATGCCTTTAGCCCTCAACTTATAGAATGTCAATTTTGTATTGTGAGCAATATTTAAATGACCTTATTTCTTCTCTCTCTCTTCCTCCACACTTTCTTCTGTGCCAATGCATACGTCAGTAAGATTTATTTTTCTAATTTAGTCCCTTTGAAATGTTAAAGATGCATAACCTTATATTTGATGTTATATTATTTTAGTCTACTTTGAATTCTAACTATTAGAAATTGAGGCAATCAGAGAAACTATGTAATCCCTAACTTGATTACCCCTGTTAATTAAACAAGGAGGCCCTTATATTGTGGTGGCTCTAATGCCATGGCAGTGGATGTGAGCAAACCAAAATGTAAGCCAGTAAATATCTCCTGGTTACAATATAGAAACCTAAGGACAATCAGTTACAAACAGGCAACTAGCCTTGAAGCTATGGCCAATCTAGTGATTTCCTGTTTTTAGGTCTACATCTTCTCTAGTGAAGTCTTTCCCTTATCTTCCATTGGCAAAGTGCACTTAACCAGATCTGGTTTGGCACTGCCCCTACCCAAACCTATTTTTGCTCAAATAAATTAAAACACTTCAATATGCCTCAGTTTATCTTTTAACATACTTCTACTTAGAAAATCTGGTTAGATATGTCATCTCTACTTTTTTTACATACGTTTACATTCTATTTTGTTCTCCAAAGCTACCCATTATAATAGTTGTAATTCTACAGTTAAATATTTTCATTTCTCATTGCCAGTCCTTTAGGTGTGGTTTCCCCACTCATCTCTTCGCCATGGAAAGTCTATCCTCTAGCACTTCCTTACAGAAGGCTCATGTAAAAAATTTCCCTAAATCCTGCATGTTCAAAATAGCATGACTGCAACCTGTACAGCAGAAGAGCAATTCCACATATTTCTATTCTTCAGAACACACTTCCTTCCCCTGTGTATATGTTTCATCATTGTCTGCTGATGTTGAATCTTGGTAAAAAGTAATGTGAAACCAATTTGACGTTTTGCCATTACAAGTACTTCTTTTTGGAAGCTCAAAGTTTTCCCTTACCCTAGCTAGCATTCCATAATTTTACTAGGATACGTCATGCCGCTGGCCTGGGTCAATTTTCCCAGGCATATATCCTTTCTCAATGTGTAAATTAAGCTCTTTTACTTCAGAAAAGTCTTTTCTTGAACAATGTATTTAACAATGTATTTAATGATTGTTCTGTTTCATTATTTTGCAATTCTTCTTTGAAGTATTCTCCAGGATCTGTCTGGTTTCTGTGGGAGCAAGATGGTGAATTAAATGGAGCTATCATGGGGATGACCAACAATTCATCCTTTAAATATCTGAGTGTGGCAGTGATTTCCAGGCCCAATCCCCAGATGCAATTTTGTCTGGACTTACTACCTTGGCCAGAGGCTTTTATTTGGCCTTGCACATTATGATAGATCTTATTATACAAGCCAAAGGCCCAGTATGGGGTTTAAACCAACTATGTCTTTCTCAACTATATATTCAGGTACCAGGGAAATTATCACACTACAACAGTCCTACTGTGAACTGGACCATGGCCAGGACCCTATTCATTACCTAACCTCCACATCCTCCCATTTTAACAAGAGACAATGACCACTATTATTTGGGTCCTCAAAATATTCCCCTTCCCACAGTATACAGCAATTCAAGTGAATCATTGTAGGTTCCTTTGGGGTTAGAACATGAAGATTTATTACCATGTACACCTGCCATGGTATAGAAGAGTGCTTTTCCTGGCAATGGAGCTTTTTTTTTTTTTCAATTAATAGATCACAAGTCTGAAAATTGACAGAACTCTGGATCCTGGGCAGGGATTATGGCTTTTTACCCAGTTAAGTAATGGACTCTCCTACCAACATACCTGAGCAACAGAGAATAATCATTGAACTATTTAGTGATGCTGATGCCTTTCTTATCAGTGCTTGCTTCATGGCCTTGATAAATGGTCTATGCCCTGGACATTTTCATAGAACACAGTAATCTGATAGATCTTCCAACATTACATAGCACATTCACTCCAGCATGCACATTTCTCTTAGTTTTTCATCCTTATTCTATTATTGACATAAAAATTTTAGCTGCTAAACTTCATTTAACATGGCTACAGTATGCTTGCCTACATCCCGTGATCTTTGGCAGGACATTAAATCCTCCATTTCAGGAGAGTGCCCTCAAATCAATAACCTCTTCCTTATTTGATTTCTGTCCTGACCCCTTTCATGAAGCATCCTCAGGATCTAGTCCCTCGGGTACCACCCCAGCTCCTGAGGCTAGGTCTTACAGTTTCTTTGTGGTAGAGGCCTCTTACTTCCTTGTTCTTTTTCATCCCTGGTTCTGCCCCAGTTATGATATGAATCAGTCCTAGTTATAATACTAGGGGAAGTAGGGATGTATCTCAAGAACCAGCACAATAGTCTTGCTGAGGAGAGAAATCTGCTTGAAAAATGCTGCTAAACTGCTGAGAATTCTCTCAACAACATGTGTTCACTACTGCATAGTTTGTGTCCTATATACTCTGCTTCTGACAACCATTACAGATAACAAATTTTGTCTGTTTATTTAATTTTTTATTCTTTGTGCTCCTGAATATTTTTCATAGAGAGAAACTGAAGATTCTGGTTTATGCAAACATATTCAATTCAAAGTTCCACATACTTTTAATAACTCGGCGTCAGGCAATTCAGTAGAATTTGAAAAACATACATTTGTATGGATATTTGCATATGTCCATGTAATGCCCATGATTATGGAAGTTAAGAATTTTTCTTTTTTTTAGATTTGGAAATTATAGCTGAATCATCTGGAATTCATAATGAAACAGCAGGAAGCCCACGGGTATCTTGACAATCTTTGTGAATTTTAAGCAAGATAAATATTCTACAATCTTTTTGGAAAATAATCCTTCATTATCTTTTAAAATTAGAAGTACACAAAGCCTTTGATCTAGTAATCTCCCTTTTGGGAATCTACTATATGTAAAACATACATTTACACAATGTATTTGCTGAAGTATTTTTCATGATGGCAAAAAACTAGAACCAACTGTAATACCCATCAATAAGAGAATGGTTTTATAAATGACAATATGTCCATGAGAAATAACATGCAGCTTTTAGTATGAGATTTTATATTCCTGGTTTGGAAGAGTGACCATGATATCTCATTAACTGAAAAAAGCAAATTACACATTATTATGCAGTATAATTCCAGTTTTTATAAATATATGTGGAGATAATTATTTAAAGACATAGAGAATAAAAGTATACTAGGTTACATTATAGAAAGATGGAGTATAAATGGATAAAATTATTCATTTTTTCTTTATACATTTTAAAACTTATTTACCCATTGTGATAAGCATGCATTACTTTTCCAACTGAAGAGCAATAAAGAAAATGTAAAGGACAAAAAGTATTCTAGGATCATTCAGGAAATATTCAAGTACCTAATTCTGAGAGTTTAATAAGATATCAGTAAAATTAGAGGAAAAAAAACAGTATGTGGGCTTGAAATCTCAATCTGCTTCCTCCATATTTTCTATTTTTCTGTTATTGTCTGCATCTATCAATACCCATTAATTAACTTCTTTGGCAATCAGTCATGATTATGTAGAATCACTCAAAACCAGAGTAAGATTTGTACACCTGATTTTATGGCTAGGCTGGTATATTTTAATTGTCTCTGGTCCTTATAAGACATTAAGCAAGTAACATGTTAATTCAGTCATTGTCTGGTTGTGAATGAAATTTTCCCTCTCCTTTATAAACCTGGAGAAACATTTCAATTCTAATATCCTCTCTTTGATGTACCATCAACTTATACAGTATATACAATCAACCCTATCCCCACCCCTCAAGTTTCATATGTTGTAAACACAATGGCAACAACAAAAAAAGTTCCTCCTCTATGGAGCTTATATTAGAGTTGAGATATAGACAGATAAATAGAGTATGTCAGGGAAAGATGAGTGTAGTGACAGAAAACAGACCAAAATAAGGGGATAGAAAATGAACTTGGGTGTGTTCTTTGATAGGGTGGTCAAGGAAGATCACCCTCCCAGCAATTAGCATTTGAGAATAGCCCTAAAGGAAAAATTATAGCAATTCATGAGAATATTTGTGGGAATAATTTCTAGAGACAGGTAACATGAATTGCAAAGGCCCTATGTGGAATGATTGAACCACTCCAATCATATGGAAAACTCAGCCTTCAAAGGCATGGAGTGATGGCAGGTATTATTATGTCAACAGTCCCACTGCCACCCTGAGCAAAGTGGTGGCAAGGTTAGGGCTGGGTCAGGAATATTGATACAAGGCAGCTCCCCTTAAGTCTAGCCCCACCCAAGTCAACCAAGATTTGGGTTCTAATTCAAACAGCACTACCATTCTAGGAAATATATTTAAACCTTCCTACCTGTAAAAAGAAATGATAATACCAGTGCTCTGACTCCTTCATTGACATATTTAAACAGTATGAACAAAGAACTTAGACGTTAATGGAGTGCAATCAATGTTGGAGCACCTAAATATATACAGCAAATGCTAATAGGACTAAAAGGAGACATAAAGAGCAATACAATAATAGTTAGAAACTTTAATATCCCACTCTCAAAAATGGATAAAACATCTAGGTAGGCAATTAATAAGGAAAGAGTGGATTTGTATAATACTACAAGCCAAATGGACCTAACAGACATATACAAAACATTCCATCCAACGGCAGCTGAATACACGTTTTCTCAAGCACACACGCAAACTCTTCTAGGATATATCGTATGTTAGGCCATAAAGCCAGTCTCAACGAATTCAAAAAGATAGAAATTATGTTAAGTATCTTTCCCAACTACAGTGATATTCAATTAGAAATCATTAACAGAAGGAAAGCTGGAAAATTCACAAATATATGAAAATTAAGCAACAAACTCCTGAACAACTATGGGTCAAAGAAAATGTCAAAAGGAAAAGTAAAGTATCTTGAGACAAATGAAATTGAAATACAATATACCAGAACTTATCAGATGTAGCAAAAACAGTTCTAAAAGGGAAATTTACAGCAATAAATGACTATATAAAGGAAAAAAAAAAGACACATACACCAAAAATTATAAGACACTGATTAAAGAAACTGAAAAGACACAAATCATTCCTGCCAGGCACAAATTTCCAAGGCTCTGTGACTCCTAATATTTCCTCTTCATCTCAGAGGAAAACATTCTGGCTTGGGCAGTAGCTTAAAAAATTGGAGATAGTTCCTCAATTCACAACAACTCCAATAATGGACATGTCAGTGCTACCCATCATTGTTTTGGAAAATTATCCTCTCCTTTTTATTTAAATGATACTGAAGGAGTCTCCTATTACATTACTCTAATTTCCTTACAGATATGGGGATATGACCCATGATGGAGCAAATCATAACATCTCTGTGGCATTCTCTAAAATTAAAGAAAGAGAAAAGGTTCTTTAATTTCAGTTTCCAAGTCTCTGATTACATGAGCTACAAAGCTTCCCTGGTCATTGTTTTAGCCTAATGAAAACAGCTGGTTTGAGAGCCTAAACACAGACATAGGAGCAGAAGACAGAAGGAAAATAAATCTTGATAAAATCTGAGTCTCTGTTTTTATCTTCATCCCAACTCTTCTCATTTTCTTAGTTTGGTTACAAGAATTAATAAATACACTTCTAAACTTAAACTAGTTCAAATGCAACTTGCTTTTAAGCAACAGAATATGTCAAATATATAATATAATTATAACAGTGATATTACAAGACGAAGTTCAAAGAATTCTGCAGATACAATTAAGATCCCTAATCATCTGATTTTAAGTTAATCAATGAGATTACACTGAGTGGGTTTTACCTAATCAGATGAGCTCCTTTAAAGAGGTTCCAGAGGTCAAAACTTAATGAAATAAATAATAAGCTCTTTCCTGCTAGCCTTGAAGAAAAAAGACATCATGAAATCTACAGCTATAAGGGAACGAATCCTGCCAACAACTACATGAACTTGCAAGAGGATTCTGAGCTCCAATAAGGAGCTGTCAATCAGACTGACTGACATCTTGAATGCAGTTTTGTGAACTACAGAGGACCCAAATAAGATGTGACTGTACTCCTTATTCATAGGAAAAGGAAGATCAGAAAGACATGTTTGGTCTTTTTTAAGCTGTTAAGATTGTGATTTTTTTTTCCTACTCAGCAACACAAAATGAATACAATATTGTATTATAAATTGAGTATAAAAGTAAATACTAAGTGAGAGGATTTCTCAAACAAAAGTTTGGGATTGTGTTCCAAAAGAAGGCACAAGATTTGGAGACTCTAAGATTGGAAAATGCCACATTCTCCTCTCTACCTCCTGTGGATAAGGTAGCAATCATAATCACAGAGGACAATGGCTAACAGGAGGCAGTATAAATCCATTAAGGGGGATTGAGAGTCATTAGTATTAATAACATTTTTACTTCATTAAGATTTTCTGAAAAAACAAATTTGACCTCCAGACCTCAAATCCTAGAGTTTAAATCCTTTAAAAAAAAAAATCAAGTTTTTGGCATTGAGACTGTATTTTTTCATGTCACAATAATAAAAGTTTCCACTTCTAATGCAATGCTATCTGTAATATAAACTATCAATTCATACCAATCAACACCAACTGCATTATGGGAATGACTATAAGCAGGAGAATCTCCTGAGAAACTTAAAGTTGATAATTCATCAACACAAACTCAAGAAAACTGCACATTAGATGACTTGTCCTTTGGTGGCCCTGGCTATTCACAGGTCATTAGAGCCCTAGGGCTGTGGCATAAAATAAGATAGCTTAATTAGTTATAAGGAAAACAAGTACTTACTTAGTGCTCAATATGTACTAGTTTTTATGCTGTGCTCTTTATAAACTCATTCTTTCCTCAAAACTTTAGGAGAAAAATATTGCCAGCTCTATTTTAGACACACAGAAAACTAATTCTCTTCAAATTACGTAACTGTGACATGACAAAAGGATGACTGAAAGCCAGACTTGTTTAGTACTTGCTTTTAGTCTCTGCAATACTGCCTCATATAGGATGCAACAGTGTTGTAAGTGGTACGCATAAGCACGCTGAGAATAATATAAAACTCAAGCCACGTTCTCTTATTGAGTGCTGAGTTAAAATTTCTTTTCAGAAGACCCTTTCTAAAGTCGAGTAAGTCACATTCTATTTCCTTCCATTGTGGTAATCATCCAGGTAATGTTATTGGAGGCTATGCTGTAAACACACAATGCAGTGACTTAAAAGAAATGTCCACTCACCCTTTAAAGAGGAACAGAATTGAAACCTTCAGAGAAGAAAATGATTGATAACATTAAAAAAATCACTGCCCACAACATTCATATCAGAGAAAGCACCTGTTAAATTTGCTGCTGACTATCTTTTGCTTCAAGCACTCCCAGAATATCTATCTCTGTACCCAGAGAACTTAGATAAAAAGCCTCCAGAATTATTTGCCTTTGAATCTAAGAGGTTTTTTAAAGACCTTCCCACTCTCAGTTTCAAATCTATTGACAATCTTAGCCCATCAACTGCTAATTCTTTTGATCTGTGAATGTAGACACTTCCAATTTATGTAGACTCTTTAGACTCGAGGCATTGTTCATTGGTAGATAACTTTTCACTTATACCTTCAGCTCCAATATATCTCTAAGATCTACCAGAACATACTTAGTTGTTTCATATGTATGCCATTAGCTTTATAACATTACCTGTCTGAGACCTCTCACCTTTCCCTAATGTATTTTAATCAGAACGTTTTCCATTTGGATTATAATTCAAGCTTAAAAGCTCACAAGTGATCACTCTCTCATATCATTTAGTTGTCTATAATTTTGTCATTTATAACTTTCCTCATATTCATCTCTTTCTCAATTCCTACTGTCACTTTTTTTCTATAACACCTTATTAATGGATCACCTTTAATAGCTTCCAAGTAGGTATCCTGGCTCCAGGCATTCTTTCATGTATCATCATCCTGTACATCACTGCTAGATTAATTTCCTGAGCATCATTTTGATCATAACACTTACACTCTCTAAAGCTTAAAATTTTTTTACTATCTTCTGAATGTCATTTCAAAATCAGAAAGATTCCGTATCATTCACAATCCTTCCTGAAACTATTACTTATTTTTTTTAACACTTTCTCACTCATATGCTGTTTCATGCAAATTAAACTATCCTATAAACTCACTATCCTATAAACATACCTTTTATATAACCAGTGCCCCATAATCTCTCTCTCTAGTTTTCTTAGCAACGAACTGACAGAAATTGGTATTTTTCTTCCTCTTCTAGTTTGAGAGACAGCACCCAATCAGCTTCCTATGGTACAGTCACTTCCTCCCACAAGTAGGAGGAACTGCAATATCCCACAGCCCCTCCCCCCACTCCAAATCTCAAAGTTTGCACAGATGGCTTTCTCAGTACTCACAGAAATTGCTAACATCTAGTCTCCAATCCTGAAGGCCGAGCTTTGAATATTTATTCTCCCACTCACAAGGTGATTCTCATGCTGGTGCTAAAAGAAAGTCTAACAGTAGAAGGGACAGGAACGCTTCCCTGAAGCACAATCATGGTGCCTTCACCAATGTTTCACATGCATCTCTTTCAGTATGACACCAAGAGATTAGGCGGGCCATATGCATCCACCTGGGACACCAGACCCCATCAACAAGTAGTTTCTCAGCTTATATACTGTGATATTGTGAACTTTGCCCTCACCCATCTCTCCATGCACACCTTTGCTTCTATAATGTCCTCTAGCTTAAATGCAGTTCATTTAATCAAAATTCTGCCTTGTGTTACTCCATTCTCAAAAGCTAGTAATTCCATATTTTATTTCCTTTGTTCTCTAATCAGAAGCTTTTCTTTGTTGAGTTTCAATGCATTAAGCACTTATCTCACATTGCTTTTTATTATTATGGTGATAGTACTGTGTTTTTGTTTTATTTTGGTTTTTTTTCACCAGATTCAGAAACACCAGTTAAGAATTTACTTACTACCATATCACCAAATTATCTATCACAGAAGCTTAAGTACAGTTTACTCTCATTATTACAAACAACTAAATAAAATTTAGGAATAATGTTTTTTCCTGAAAGAATAAAATTAACATCTATAGATCCAAAATATCTGGAGTAGCATTGGTTTATCCACGAAAAAACTAACTGATGACTTCTCACAACCTGACTTAATCCAGATGCTTAGTTCTGCCTGGGTTCATCTAAAAGATAAAACTATAATATATGTGCTGCTTTTATACATGTGAAAACAGAAGTCTATTTTATCAAATGCTCAATTCATTGTAATATTCTTACTGTTCTTAAACTCGGGATATTTAGGATAGAATTTTACAACTCAGAAGTCTAAATACATAAGGAAATATTGACTGAGTTTCAAAAATATGATAAAGTAAATATATCCACATTATTTTTATGATTCTGCCCACTTAAATAAATACATGAACAGGCTTCCAAAACCTTTGATTATTTTAATAGAATATGGTGAATTTTATCCTGTCTGGTTCTACACATGAAAGAATCAGCACAAAATCCAAGAGCTGACCAATTTTACAGAGAAAAGAGCATAAAAGGCAGTTTCTTATGATCTTTCAGGAGGAAATGCACTTGAAGTACTGTGAGAAAGGTAGTCTTGTGATATTTTTCATTATAAAAGGTCACTGCTCTACTCATTTATCACTATTTTATGGAAGAAGCAGAGTGGGTTGTGTCTAGGTGGGAGCAATGTTGCTGAGAAGAGCTTAAAAAATTACCTGGTGTTAAGAGGGACAGAGAAATTACTTGGTATATTGAAAAGCAGAGTTTGGAAATCTATTGCTAGTGCTAAATATCAGAAATATTGTTAAGATATGAGAGGAGAAAGAGAAGTCTATACTGAAGGAACAATTCTCTTATAAATAACTCCTCTTACCATAAAGAGGGACTATTCATGGATTTTTTTTAAAGGATATTCTCTGTGTAATTAGATTTCAGTTCTCTATGAGACATCACCAGGAAATAATCATGTGTCATGATGGACACTAATATACAAAAAAAGCATACACAGAAGAATTTCAACATTTCACATAAAGTAAAACAGGTTTTTTTTAACTCTATATAAATGCTAACATATTTAATGTTACCTAACGTCTTGTTGCATTGTGCAAATGTCCGCAATACACGGAATCAGTGCCTAATTCTATGGCATGCCTGCTATGTAGCAGGTGCCTCCCTGAGACTTCTATAGGGAATAGTTCATTTAATCCTTGAATCTTATCAACAAGTCTATATAGAAAGCAATTATATTCCCTCCATTTAACAGAGAAGAACGCTGAGGTAGTTGCTCATGGATGCATAATTAATAAATGATGGAACTAGAATGCAAACCTAGGAAGTATCATTAAACTTTGCTCTGTTTTCTTATTTATAGTCTTCTTTAAATAAACAACATAAAATCACCAGAAAAGTAACTTTAAGCAGGATTTAATTTGAAAAGTTGGAGCCCTTAAGAAAAATTAAATGGAAAAGTTGTGTTCAAAAACCATACGTTACTAAAGTTGTTATCTTATTACTTTCTCTGATGTTCATAATTACAGAACTGAAAACTGCATGGGCTAAGAACTCATAAATTTAACAGCAGTTTTAAGAGCAAAATATAGAAAACTGTCCTTGTGAGTGCCTCAAATAAAAAAGTGCATATAAGCTACTTAGTCTCTATCACATGCTTTTCAAAATATGAAAGAGGGAAAACACTATAATGTAAGCCTATCCTGTGTGATTAGTTTATTAAAAAGAGTTACAAATGTCATATGAATTGTTACAATTAAAATTTAAAAATATAAAGCACAATACATTATTTCAAGAAACATACATAAAAATAATGAGCAGACAAAAATTGCATTTTGCAAGTAGAAACAATTTCCCACTATTTTTGATATTGACATTGACAGGAAAAGAAAGTAAAATATACAGTACAATCAATTATTTCATATTAATATACAAGCAACAGCACTGGCCAAATTCAATCTTAAAAACTGAATTTGAATAAACCTGAATTTCATTTAAAAAGTTGCATTATTGTCAGTCTTATAAAAATTAACTTGGCAAAATTTTAGCCTACATCTTTTGTGAAGAATAAGCTGATCTTTCCTTCACTTAGACAAGGTTTCTAAATTTAAATAAGTATTTTAGAAGAATAAATATTTATTAGTAAAAGCTGGATTCTATTGAAAAATGAAAAAACAGTCCTGACAATGCCTATATTGAGTGCATCTGGCAAGAGAGCTGCAAATTTAACTTCTGACGTTTCTAAGGCAATGCTATTCATGAACAGGACTTTTGTTGGATAACAAGAATAGGCATAATGAACAGCCAATCATGCATTTTTGTTCTTTCAGAACTAAAAAATAAAATAGAGAAAAAAATGTGATAAAATTATATTGCTTTAGTTGGATATATTTACATTCACGTAGTCCTAATTGTTATAATTTGAAATTTCTACCATAGTGTAGATACGTATTCCACATATTAGTGATTCATATTATTAGGGAGTTATGGAGCAAAAGTAGGCTTACAGTCACTCTTTGAAGTCTTCAATTTTCCTATTTAAGCATAGATCTTTTCATACTAGGATGCCCCTCTCCTTTCACCAGTCAGCTTTGCTTGGTTTATTTCATTTTCTGTTAATTCTAAGTGTAAATGAATACATTTAGTATATGATACCTTGCATAAGAAGTGAAGTTTGATAATTTCTCAAGATATTTCAAAACCAAGTGTATTTTCCCCAAAATTTTGTTATCTTAATGCTTCTGCTTAAAGTATGGTCCTATTGGACCAAAAGACTTATACATAACTACGAATTCTAATCAAAATAGAAAAGAAACAATTATCTGAAAACACTAGAGAGTGACTAAAACTAGGCAGATTCTGGAGGAGATTCTAAGAAGGAACTAGCACTGGATAATTTTTTTTTTTTATTTTAAAGCATTTTAGCCTGAATTTCACCCTGTCAGCCCCATGTGAAGCAGTTCAAATTTTTATTAGAAAACCTATAGGACACTCTTTTGAGGAACTAGAAGCAAATATAACAAAGGGGAGAATCAGTAAGGTACAGTCCAAATTCTACACATAAACTTGTCTCAAATTGCTGCTCCCTGAACCACACATGCATAAGGCAGGCCCTAAGCATCACAGACAAAGCTCAAAAACAGCTGAGATTTATGGTATTGCCTAATTCAAGAAACACAAAGCTTGCAGTTTATGAGTCTAGACAGGTTAAATTATAGCTAAAAAAAAAAGGATTGCAGGTTGGGAGGAGGGTATAAATCAACATTCTCAAAGGAATATAACCAAACCTAGATTTTCTGTAATATGCCACTCACAATTGCCAGGACACAGCTTATAGCAGAAAAATACAGGAAAATGTTTCTCAAGAGAAATAAAGTCAACAGAGACAAATCTCAAGATGACCCAGATGTTTAAAAGAAGTTAAAGCAGCCATAATAACTATGTCAAGGAAATAAAGGAAAAGGAAAATAAGCCTGAAATGAATCAACAAATATGCAATCACAGTAGAGAGGTGCAAGCTATAAAAAAAATTGAATTGGAGGTCTGATTGAGAAATTTTCTCTGTAAAAAATATGGCCAGAAATATGGCTGAGAAGAGAAAAGTTTACCAGCAGAATGGAAAGAACAGAGTTAGAAAACTTGAAAATATATGAACACAAATTATGCTAATATGAAAAAACAATGAAAAAAATGATAAAAATGAACACTACCTAGAGTCCACAGCTTCTTTTCTAAATACTGTTCTCCAGTGAAAAGATCAATATTCCTGGAGAACTGGCTGATTTTACGCCTGGAGAAGGGAAAAAATACAATGAGCTTGGAGTATCTTAGAAAAAGTAAGAAATGCTCAAAAAACAAACAGATGGGGGAATGTCAAAGTGGTACACAAACCAAACTGAAAATATTCCCAATAGTCAATGATGGAACAATATGAGCTACAAAATAAGTAATGTAATACTGGATTATAATCCAAAGTGTATATAATATATAAATTATATATATAATATATATATTCATACATATACATGATTGAAGAAATAAAAAGGAAAGGAGAGACAAATGTTTCTTATAGAAGAATTTCAAGTAATATATATAGCTATTTCCCCTCTAAGAGGTCAAGTTTAATCTCCCACCCATGGAGTGAGCAAGACTTACCAATTCAGTTTCAAAGGTAAGGCAAAAATTCTAACTTTACTGTATAGAAGGTGTAGGGACACTATCTTGTCCAACTGGTGACGTTAACATTACCAGGAATATCATGTGAATATCATATAACTCCTCACATGATGTAATAAGAAGGGCACTTCACCTCTGCAGTATTCTTTTCAGAAACTCATAACCCCAGTTTAATCATGAGAAAACATCAAACACAAATTGCTGACATTCTATAAAATATTTTAGCAGTAATCCTCAAAACTCTCAAAGTCATGAAATACTGAGAAGGTGTCACAACAACCAAAGGAGACTAAGGAGATTTGATGACTAAATGCAATGAGGTACACTGCATTGAGTCCTAGGGAAGAAAGGGGACATTGATGAAAAATGGTGAAATACAAATAAAGTCTCAAATTATTTAACAATAATATATCAGTGTTGGCTTCTAAATTTGAACAAAGGTACAGTGGTAACATAAGATGTCTGCAATGGAGTAAACTGGATGAAGGGTATATAAGAACACTCATCCCTGCCTTGCAAATTTCTGTAAGCTTAAAATCATTCCAAAATATAAAGTTTATTTTCAAAAATGAACAGATCCTCTAGGACCTCAGGCAAATATTACAAGATATAACATATATGCATTTACAGTTATAAAAGGAGTGAAGAAAAAGATAAGGGCAGAAAAATACTTTAGGAAATAATGATTCAAATTTTCCCAAATTTGTTGAAGAACATAAATATACAGATTACAGAAACTCAGCAAACTCTAACAAGAATGAATCCACAGAAAACCACACCTAGAAACATCATACTCACAGATGAAAATAAAGACTGACTGAAACATCTCAAAAGCAGCCAGAGAAAAATCATCTAGTATATACTAATTACTTTGTGGTTCTCATTAGAGACATGGTTAGCCAGGGGACAAAATCTTTAAATTGCTGAAAAAATTCTCAACATAGAATTCTGTATTAACCAAAAATATTCTTTAAAGATGAAGAGAAAATAAAAACATTTTCAGAAAAAGACAACTAAGAGAATTTGCTGTCAGCAGTCCTTCACTATAGGAAATTCTAAATGAAATTATCCACACTAAAGGGAAATGACATCAGATGATAATTCATCTCTACAGGAAAGAATAGAGAGCATTAGAAATTATATGAATAACTATTAAAAATTGTATTTTTTCTCTTAATATCTTTAAAACATATGACAGTTCAAAGCAAACATTATAACATACTATGGGGTTTGTATCATATGCACAAATAATATATATGATAGCAAAAAGGACAGGGATGAAGGTGGATGGACATATGTAGTTGCAAAGCCTATACATTTTAGGTGAATTAACAAAATACCAACTCTCAACAGACTGCAAAGTAAGGACTACATACTAACCTTCTCTGAGGTAAACAAAAAATACAGTAAAACATACAGACGTATCTAAATAGCCAATAAAGTAAAATGAATTTCTAAAACATATATAATTAATCCAAAAGAAGTCTTTTGAAAACTGAGGGAGCAAATGGGAAATAAGTAATAAAAGGGTAGCTATAAATACAATCATATCAATAATTATAGTAAACATTAGTGAAACACTCCAATTAAAAGCCATTTTCATTTTCTCTCCCTCTTCCTCTCCCTCTCCCAGCAATCCCCACTCACAGAGAAGTCTACACTAGTTGCCTCCACTGTATTTCCTGCTTTAACTACTCAAAGAGCACTCAGTCTCTAATCCTCAGTAGCTTCCTATCCTCACCACTCTATAGGAATTTATATTTTAAAACACAGCAGCTCTCTGCTATTTAACTGTCAATTCTCCAAACTCAATTTTATTTAACTCTACAGCATGTATCACCATCGATCACCTTTTTGATTCATTCTCATTCTTTGTCTCTCTCCTTTAAATGTCCCTGCTGATTGATTCACCTACTTCTTATCTCTTCTTTTATATTTTCTCCAACTCGTTCTAACCCCCAAATATACCAGTTTCTCAAGTTTCTTTCCTCACTGTCTTTCTTCACTTTCTTCTTTACTTTCCTCTTACTTGGCCATCACTTCCTCTGCCGGGACTTAATTATCTCTTAAATATAGTGACGATGAAATCAAAATCTCTAGATTGGTTCTGCATTCAGGATATTTGTAATGTCAAATATGACACATATTCATGTGACACCAGAGCCTATATAATTTATTTGAGTAAGAAACATGAATTAAATTACTAAAAAGTCATTTTTTTCCATCTACAAGAATAGTATTCCCAAAACTCAGTCTTTAAGATGTTCCTCCTTTACTCAAAAATCTTTGATGGTTCCCCAGTGGGCACCAAGCCAAATCCAATATGACTAGCATTATCATCTAAGATCTCCTTAGAAGATATGACAGATTTGCTAACTCAATGCTTCTCCAACCACTTTTAGTGTTATTTCCTGTCAGAGCCTAAAAAAAAGAGATCACATGCCTCAAATTTTCTTGCAGCTGAGGTCTCTGCATATGACTTAGCTTTAAGAAACAGATACCCTTTCAGGACTTGGGATGAGAAAGTGGGAATATCAAATGGCAGGCACATGGATCTTCAGTAAACGTCAAGACAGGTGCATGCTGCAACTATCTAACAATCTCTTCTGTACAGTCAATGCCTATTTTTGGATGCTGAGCTGCAGTGGCAGCTTCTTTTGAACCAATCTCTTGCTCAATTATGTCACAGGAAGTAAGGTATCTTTCTGTGGTGACTACTATGGCAATTGTTTCCAAGCTAAGCCATTTTCATGATATGATCCTGAGACTATGAAGTAATTCTGAAAGCTCAGCCCAGAACATCTCCTCGAGACTTTCCAATGATGCTGTAAGATATGTAATCATCTGTTTAATTCCCTTTGGCTTAAACTAGCTACAGTGGATTATGTTATCTACAACAGAATCCCAGCTAATGTAACCTACAAAATTTATTCCTAACCTGCCCACAGAACCATATCCATTGTTACAAGTCCATATATAACTCATACACCAGAAAAATTTAGCAACTTGCTATTTCTTTTCTTAGCCCTTTTGTTCCTTCTCCCATACCTTTGTTCCGATCATTCCTTCTATATGTCTGGCTTAACCCTCCCTCCCATCTCCATATATTCAAAAACTTTCCATGCTTACAAAGCTTACTTCCCCTATAAAGGTTTACTAATAAACCTAGCCAGAATAGTATCTTCCTTTCAACTTTTCACAGCACTTTACTTATATATTAACTCTCTCTTTTAGGTATTTGTCATATCTGTACTTAACTATGAATGTTTTAAGGCAATAAAATCTAATTTCTGCTTGTATTTTTTTAGCCACTCAACAAACAACACCATTTGTTTTGCCAAGCAATTTTCCAAATGGCCCCAGTTAATCCAAGCCTTTCCCTCCAGGATGAAGTCCCCATGATAGACAAATTTGTCCATTCTTCTATGTTTAAAAGGAATTGAAAGGGTCATTGTAGCATCTATTTGAACCACCTAATGAATAATTAGTTTGAATTATTTTGGATAACAGCCTTTCAACTATATAAACTATAAAATTTCCCTATCAAAGAAATGGTATCACAGAAATAGGAGGTCAAAGACACTTCAACTCACCATCCATTTTCAGACTTTCTGGTTATTGGATACCACATCCTTTGATAATCACGCGGCAAACATCACAAAAATGGAAGTTTAACTGGAATGTTATAATCTGCAAAAATCTGAACTCCTTTTTTGCTGAGGCGTACAGTATTTCTGGTATAATAAATATCTTTTGGCTTAAGTAATCTATTTGTTGTTTAAGTACCAGATGCAGTTGGATTTGTTACTCTTTCTTCTAGAGAAAAAGTGAACCCACAGCATGTGCTATACGGTCAAATACTGATTCAGACCTTAGCTGGTCCATGACTGGAAATGCAATGAATTGTGTTAAATTAGACTTCAGAAAATATTTGGAGATTGAATGCATGAATGATTTTTTTAATGAAGAATTTTCATGGAAGAAACAGGCCAGTGAGGGAGATTTTAGGAACCAAATGTACCTGGCAAAAAAGCACAGCACTGAAGAGACTACTTGATCTATCTGGACATTGAGTTGGCCCTTTATCAGGATAAGGCACTGCAACAAAGTAAACTTTAATGGATTGTATTCTAACCTAGCTTTGATATGCTTGGAATAAAACAGACCAAATGAGAGAAAGAGATAAGGTCTGTGAAAGCACACTGAACATTATCAAACACAATACAAATGCAAAAATGTTTAAAACTGAAATAAAAGTATGCTAGGAATGCCAGGAAAACAGTTCCCAAAATTAGTTTCATTTTGTCACTAGCCAACGTGATTCAACATGGGGTAAGGTTCTGTGGCAAGTCTTATCTTCTTTGGGCGTCTAGATTTGGTCCAATAATTTGATGAAGTTGTTTAACATGCACCTTGATAGAAAGCCTTCTTCATTTATTTGTACATTTAAGAAACTGTCCTCATATAAAAGTAAACTTTGTTCATTTGAAAATTCCTGTTTTGAAAAAACTTGGTTCAGACAGCAAAAGTATCAACACTTTCTTTTTACAAAAATAGTATTGATACCTCAGGCAGTATATGTTATGCAAAATATTCGCTTTAACAGCTGAAATGAGAATCCTCATTTTAATACAGTTTCCAGAGGCTTACACCATGGTTTGAACCATAATTACCTGCAGGGGAAAATTTAAAGATCAAAAATGTCCATTTGCTTCCTTAAACCAAATCTAGTATTTTCTCTGCTGGAAACTGACTTTGATTTCTGAAGAAAAAATATTTAAGTTTCAGTGTATTGCTTAGAATTACTAAGGAAAGTTAAGATAGTATAAAACGTTTTTAAAAATTCAATTTTATCTAAACAATGGTTTATACATAAGAAAAATTACAGTTCTTATGAATTATGAATATGTATGAATATGTAACATATTTTCTTTGAAATTCTTATTAAAATATCTCACTGGAAAACAATTTCAAGTGGATTTTATTATTTATACAATATGTGAGGGTGAGAAATTATTAGCTTCAGTGTACATCAATAGCATTTTATACTTGTTTTAGGAGTGTCCCTATGAACTCAAAATATTAAGACTCTCTACAAAGATCACCTAATATATAGTTCAATAGACAAAATATTCATATTTGAATATGTGATTTTTTTTGTATGTATAATTTGGGTGGCTATAAGCCATCTGACAGAAAAATAACTTCCTCTAAATCTGATTCTTATTCCACTACTGAATAAACCATCTCTAACCAAAACTGCGATAGAGGTAATAGGATGATGGAAATTAAATAAATCCTTCTTGAAAAACATTACTCTCCTTGATTAAACATGTCTGCTTTTCCATTTATCTTGGTGTCCTTGGTCTTTGCTAGGTTAATCTTTTTCTTTTTGTAAATCCTTCAGTTAGCTTTCTAACCTAATACAAAAAAAGTCTAGATGTAAGATATTAAGAGCAAGAGAACATTCATATTTATATGTTCCACTTACACCTTTTTTATACTATGCCTTTGCAAAATCTACTGATTCTAAAATAGTTTTTGTATTACTAACAAAACTGTTATTAAAGTATGGTTTTAGATTTCTAAGTTGTTTACTAAAAAATCTTTTGGTATGTATGTCTCTCTGCTACATGGAATGTCAATTATATAGCCATTTGCCGATAATATAACCAGTAAGTTATTGGAAAGTATAAAATAATGATGAATTAAACTGATTAAATAAATATGCTGTAGCTAAAATTGTACTTTATTAAAAAGCAGATAAAAATCTGAGAGAAAAAAGTGAATGCCAAAAATAAGAATAAAATTGCAAGAGTGGTGAAAAAAAGAAAGGTTGATTTTGTAGTTACTAATATCTATAAATAAAAAGTAGATTCTTTACATAAATGCATAGCATTTTTGCACATGTTAGATTATAGTCAGGAAGGACTCTACAGGTGCTAACGTGGTATTACAAGACACCAAAAGATTCACTATATTATGATAATCAAAAGATTTATAAGTATAGGCTTAAAATGCTCTCAAATAGTTGTTATTTCAAGACCACCTAAAATGAGGAACCCAGATAATGTTAAATTAGAAAATAATGAAATAAAAGTTTTGAATTGTGGACACATTTGTTAATCTAAGGATGTATGTTTGAGAATAACTGGTGTGGGGCAGTGTGTAGTTTCCCTGCTGACCCATGGAATGTAATAGTAAATGAAAGAGTTGTGGAGCCAAGTTTTCCTTCCTGTTTCACTTGCTAGTTTGTAGGTCTTCTCAGAGAAAACCATACACCAGGAAAAAGGCTGAGGCTTGGACCCAGGCCCACATAGGCAGTGTGCTGAGTAGAAGGTCCTCTTTACCCTTACTATCGCCAAGAGAGTGAGGCCTATTCCACAGGGGTAAAAGCAGGAATTCACCAGGAACCCAACCTAGATTTCACATCCTAAAAATCTAGCAGGTGCCTTAAAGTTCATACTTTCCTAGCTATGGGCAGAAAAGTTTCAAAGTGACAAATCAGAAAATCACCTGTAACATTAGGAAATCAAATACAAGTAAATTTTTTTTCTCCCTCTAGTAATGAAGATTTCAAAGCTCAAGACCATTTGATAGTCTGGGAATGAAAGAAGCATTTTAAATGCAGTATCTGTGACTCAGAACTCATTATCTTACAGAAAGAGAAAAAAAAAAGTGGGTAAAGTGAGGCACAGATCACAAATGACAGTATGCTTGATAAATTAAGTACAAGCTGATTACCCTTGTGCATCACCTTTACCAGCATTAGTAATCTCTAGCAAACTATGTTAAATGATTAGAAAGGCAAGAGACTGGAATCGGGGAAAAATCTATTAGGAGGCTAGACCAGAGAAGTGGTGGAGGAAATGTAGAACAGAAATATGATAAGATAGAAAAATTCAAACACTACTTCAAAAGTAGAATTGGATGCCATCTGGATGGTGAGTAAGCAGAATGGATATGGAAAGGAGATTCCAAAAGTTGCTAGTTTGGTGAAGAAAGTCAAAAGTGTTGTTATCGATTAATAAAGGAAAAACACAAGAATGAACAAGTTTTTTAGTTTGGGAGGAAGAGCAAATATTTCATTTCAGAAAATTCAGGTGAGGAACCTACTTTTCAGGATTGAAGACACTGTAAATCATCCATATTAGGATAAAGACACTGGAGGCATTGAAATCACTAAGTTGAGATCATTGGAAGAGATGAAAGGAAGGAAAGCACAAAAAAAGATTAATACATGTGATCAAAGCAAAGGCAAACAGTTCTGGAAGAAAGTGTTCAACAACACCACATGACACTAAGAAATTACATGAGATGACTTCTGAGAGGAAATTATTAGATTTTTCAGTTTAGCAGTTATTGGCAATAACTTTTCAAAAAAAAAACATGTTCAATTGCTTGTAGAGACAGTCATTGTAAATCAAGAAGTAAATTGGTGGTAAAAGAACTGAGACAGATTATATAGACGTCCTTTAAAACACTCGAAAGTGATGGGAAGGAAAGAAGTAAAGTCTTTGGGGTAGTCAGGATTAAAGAAAGCAGGAACCCTTTTGTTTCTATTTGTTTTTGTCCTTCTGTTTTTCTTACTTAGATGTGGTTTGAGTTTTTGTAAAAGACATGAAACTAGAGAAGAGGAAATTAAAGATTTAGCAAAAAAATGGTGACAAGAGCCAGAAATAGGAGGGAGAAAATTGAGGGGGGAAAAGAAAGAAAAAGGTCTGATTGTAGAAAAAATTAATATCCTTGTATTTTCTGGAAAGAGAAAGAAAGTAAATTCCAGGTGAACATAAAGATAAGTTTTAAGATGATAATCTTAGTTTAGGTTCCTCCCAAAGCAGGCCATGAGGAAGAATTTAGCTGTAGAGAACACAAGTGAGGGATGGGCAGAGAAAGCAGAAATGGAAGACGTGCTTATGATCATGTTATAGGACTGAACCCCCTGAAGACACTGAGAAATCATGTAAATCCCTTTAGAACTATGTTACTACAAGTGGGAGATGGAACACTTATCTCTAATTCTGTCTCACATTAGTTAAAGGTTGACCTCAGAAGAACTACATACTTCTCTCCCCCATTTCTGTATCAATTTGGGTTGAAACTCCTCTAATCCCCTGAGAAAGCCTCCAGGTAGAGCATGCTTGAAATAAAAGTCATCAGCTCCTTCCAGAATGGTCTGCTGCAACAGCAGAGGAACTCAGAGTTGGGTGGAGAGGACTTGGGGCAGGACATCAAGGCTTCTACTGTAGATGGAAAAGGCAACGCTCTTCTTACTGACATCTGACATGGATTACTGTGTGTACCCTAGAGTCCAGTCAAATGACAATGTCCTTCAACAGACATGCTCTGTGTGCTACAAATACTTTTCTCTCCCCCAAAGATCCCTTCCCTTCTACTCTGCCAAGGGATCTTCCACCTTTGCTCATGCATTCCGGGATAGTGGGAAAGGTCTCCTCCTCGCACACTCACCCTCACCCTCCACACCCCACACACACATTCCCCAAAACCTTTGATATTTTCTTCCATCCCAGTGGGGAGATCTCACTAATGCAAATAAAACAATGATAAAGGCTTTATTCCCATAATAGCATATCTGAGTTATGCTTTGAAAGGTGGTCAGTAATAGGCAAGAGAAAATTTTATTTCTTTTAGGATGTTTCATTCTGGAGAACAGGAAAGATTTAAAGCCTCTTTAGGGTAAAGCCTGGGCCACAAATACGTGATGGGCCCCTGTCCTTCCATTATAGAGGAGGGTATGGAGAGAGGGCAGAAAAGACCCAGGGCATCTTCAGGAAGAAGATACTCCAGAGTGTGAAGGGAACTCCTTCTCCAAGATGGACTCTACGTAACTACTGTGGACCTGATGGGGAAGGAAAGATACATTTTGTTGCTGACTCTAGACTCTGTGCGCATGAATTATTGACTAGGATCTTGTCTCTCACTTTTTTAGGCATTATGGGCACAAATAATGCATTACCCATACACGTAACTAATTTTCTACAGTACACGTCCTATGTGCCAGGCTCTGTACTGTATGCCGGGGACACTATAGTGAATAAACATACCTGGTCTCCACCTTCATGGCATTTATAGTCACAAAAGACTAGAGAACACCTCATCTGTGATTCCTTTTTCTGCTTCTCAGTTTGCATCAGTCTTGTTTGCCTCTTGAGTCACCTATTACATCCTGCCTTATAACTACTTGTGGGCATGCCTGGTCTCACCTAACAGATTAAGAACTCCCCAAGGGCAAAGACTGTTTTTTTCTGGCACACAAGTACTGGCTGACTGACTCTGACTGATGGACTGAGGCAGGAGAGATGACTGAGGAGGGTCTCATTTAAAGTGTCCAGCAGAAGTATATATTTGAGCATTTCAAGCCTGCAATGTGTGGGACCTAATCTGCTCAGCTGTATGCAGAACTGTGGGAGAAGGTTCTTTGCCTGAAGGAGTCATCCCTCCTCTTACTTTATAGCTTCAAAGCAACACATTCAGTGATCAAAGCCCTATCTGTTCCACTTACTCTGGGAACAACATTGAAGTCTGAGCTTTAAAAATGATGAGGAAAAGTTCATCTTTAGGCCACTGCTTCTAAGTTTATGGGAATGAATATTCAAAGGAACATTCTTCAACAAAGCATTTCGAACTTCCTGAAATTGTATGATTCTATAAGCAGTTATAATAGTAGGGAGTAACCCAAGGACTGAAGCTAATAAAATGGTAAAAAGGACAAGGACTTTAGACTCCGACAGAATGAACAGTCATTTTACTAACTGTATGAATTTGAACAAGTAAATGAATCCCTCTGGACTTTAGTTTCATTTTGAAAATGGGGATGTTAATACCTCTTTCAAAGATTTATAAGGATTAACTGAGATACCTCATGTGGGGTATCTCAAATACTGTAACACACAGTTGTCACAAATGATACCTAGAATGTGTTTATTTTTAAAACAGATATGACAAATATTTGCCAAGTGTCCCTGATTCATAATCAATTAGGTAATGGAACTTCTTTGACAAACTAATGTTTTATAGCAGTTGCAAAACTAAATAATAATAGACATGGTAAGGAACCACACATGATAATGGGGAAAAGGAAAAAATATAGTTTAAACATTGTTTTACCTGAGGAATAAAGAGAACAATGTGCTTATGATAAAATGCCCAAAATATATTACTATATACCCTTGGCTAAATTTTTAATTTAAATCAATGGAAAAGGCTTAAAAACTTTCAACTTCCAAAATCTCTTTGAGGAAGGAGAAGAGTTAATTAAAATAGTGGTGCCTCTATATGGGCAATTAATTCATGGCCAATTTCCAGAAAGCACTAATCCTATAACTTCTTCCCAGCTCCTCTTGAAAGAAACCAGAAAAAGTCAAATACTAATTTTTCCCCTCTCTGTCTCACTGTAAAAATCAATCAAACCATGTTCCTTGCTAGATTTGTGGTTTTCAGAGCAAGCAGAGACAAATCAATTCCAGTGTAGTGTGTGGGAAGTATCAAGTATACCTAAGACACAGAATTGGTACCTCTAAGTCCAGACGACAAAATGGAAACACACACATTTTAAAGCTCTCATAGCACTTTGTAACCCTCTGAGGACACTCATTATAGAATACTTTATATATCAATCAAGCATGCGGTTTATCATCTTTTTAGGCTGCAAGCTACTTGAAAATAAAGACTGTGCCCTGCTCATTTTTTCACTGTTCTATTTTCTGTTATGCCACCATCAGGAACCAGTCCTTTACACAGCTCAAGAAAATAAAGAATATCAATTTTGTGAATGTTTAATATATGCCAGACACTAAGCTCGAAGTTTCTTATAGAATACCTCTATGAGTACATTACTGAATTCAATTTTATGATATGATGCAAGTCTCACTGGCCTCTTACAAAAGCCAAGATGATGCCTCTCTGCTTTACCTAAAGTAACAGCTTCTTCAAAAACTACAAGTTATCACATAGCAGTAGTTTAACACACAGCCATCAACCACATAATTCCATCTTTTCTCAAGTAAAATCTGAACTACAGACCAACTCATAAGTGAAAAGAACTCATTCTAATTAAAGAAGTTTCTCTTTAAAGTTAAAAATTTGAACATATTGCATAAAAGAAATGTCTAAGAAATAAATCTCATAATGAGTCTATAAGGGTCATCCTGTGTCAGCTTACACATTATTTTCCTTTCTAACACACATATGATGTGTGATTGCAGAAAGGTAAACTGGTACAATTCTTTGAAATAAAATTAAAATAAGTCTTACAAATACGTAAAAGTGTAATATAATCCACAAATAAGCTGCAGGCCCCTTTCTATTCTTTCTCCTCTGAAGATGATAACCAAAAGAATACTAATAAGTAGTAATATTGAACATTTTTTAATGTCTATTGACCATCAGTATGTCTTCTTTATACATAAGTCTAAATATAATATTATACACATAAGTTATATAGTGTTATGAACAAATAAAAAAATAAAAATTATTAAAGTATATTCCCATGGAATTAAGTGCACTGAAGCAGTTACCTCATATATTTATAAATGTAAGAGAAACAATTTTTAAAGGAGTCAAAAAAACCTCCTTTGTAATCTTATCCATGGTCTTCGGAGGGTGAAAAAATAGTTTCACTTTTACTCCACAGTTGACTCATATACGATAAACTCTCGAAGGACAAAAATGATACCGGAAAAGGAAAAGTTAAAAGCAGGATTCTGAGTTCTGTTCAAATTGGAGAACACCAATGGTGAGACTAAAGCCCTCTCTCTTTACTGAAGCAGCAGTTTGAAGTACTCTTGTGTAGTATAATAGAATAATTGACCCAATTAGGGCCCTATTCATCAGAAATTAGATTTCTGCAGGTGCCAAGCACAAAAGCTTTTAAGGGTCTTTTCAGCTTCTCACTAGCAACATCGGGAAATTGCAGGCACAACAAAACTGCAAAATCTGCAATTTAATATCTTTCCTCAAGGTATCTGCTGAACTTCACTTTAATTTTAAAGACAAATGAAAGGGACACAGCTTAGGGTCTGTTCCCTTGCCAAGAGACCCTTTTCCTGTAAGTCTATGGCCAGCCATCCTCCTTAACCCAGCTTTAAAGAAACACATTTCAAAGCAACAACTGTAGCCTGTGATTCAATACTCACTTTTCACAGAGCATCTCATTCCAAAGTCTGTCCAATTCAGGTCATTTTTTTTTTTAGATTAATAACGTATTCACCATTTAAGGTTGTAGAACCTAGAATATCCTCAGCCAAGTTCTTTAGATGCTATTTCTTCAGATGGAATTCATATTACACAGTTGAAAAGTTTTGTTTGTTTTTTTTTTAAGTTGAGCCTGAGATTCTCAAAAAGAAACTGATGGTACTTCAAGTTTTCCTTGGTATGGGATAGGAAAGAGGTAAGAAAAAGCTCCTTCTATGAAGATCAAGGGATTGCTGAATGAATTTCAACTCCAGTTTTTTGAATAAAATAGTCTCCTTCACTGACAGGACACAGAGAAATTCACTCCCCTAACCTCCCTGTTTCCACTTGGAAATCACTCTAATTTTCTATTTTTTAGTTTTCTTCTAGCACTGGTTATTGTTTGAATTATGTTTGTTTGAAATATGTGTGTTTACTTATATTGATTTCTGTATCTTCCATCGAAATGCATGTACCAGGAAATAGAGACCCTGTCTCCATTATGTACTGCTTTGCCTCCTATCCCTAGTGTTCAGAAAAGTACAGCCACCCACCAAATCCATAGATGCAGAGCCTGTGAATGCAGAGGGCCAGCTGTTCCCAGTCATTTTATATGAGGGACTTTAGCATCCACAGGTTTTGCTTTCTGCAAGGGTCCTGGAACCTGTCCCCTACAGATAATTAGGGATGACTTTTTAGGGCAAGTGGCAGAGTCTCAATACATGTTTCTTGAATGAATGAATAAAAAATTTATTTTCCACAGAGAAACTTAAAATCAGCACATTAAAGGAGTACCAATACTAAGGGAACTAACACTCCTGGCCTGCTTCATGGGTTCAAACTGAATATATAAGATCCTTTAACTATATAACACAGGGTTGAGTTTAGCTTTAAGCTCAACTGTGGACAGACCTATCTTCAGTGCTACAGATGCTATATATCAAACTGTCTACTAAACTGCACCACAACCAAAAGGAAATATATCCTAAAGTTATTATATCCCCTTCCTTCCTCCAGCTCTACTTCAATTACAACCCAATTTTTTCCACTACACTGCTTAACATAATAGGACCCAGAGCCAAAAACCTACTTCAACTTCAAACTCTCCAACATATAGGTACCAAATCCTGCCAAATCCACTTCTTAAATCTCTCTATAATATCTATCATTTCCTTTCTATCCATATAATTACTGCCACTGTATAGACAAAAATTTTTTTTTCTTCTTGTTGACTATTTAGAGTCTCACAACTGGTCTCATTTGTCTTCCTTTTTCCCTCCCAACCATCTTCTACATTTTTATTCAGAATACTATTTAAAGTACAAATCTGATCACATGACTTCAATATTTCTCATTGCCGACTCAATAGAGTGTACGATTCTTAGTAGGACATTAAAGACTGTTTGCTCCATGGCCCTGCGTGGTTTCCAGCCTCATACCCTGCTGCTTCCTACAGGCATTCTCTTACTTTCACATTTACCTCTGCTCTTTGGCTATTCACTTCTCTCGAATAGCAATGCCCTCCTCTCCTGTTCCTCATCCACTAGGAAAGCCCTACTCATTCTCAGGATTCAGCACAAGTGCCAGCAGATTTCTCTTGGGACAGATTTGGTACCTGGGGAGAAACAAGCAGTCCATCTTCTCTGGTTCAATATCATCTTCTTCAAACTTCTTGAATGCCATTTATTCTCTTACTGCAAATGTTTGTGTGTTTTCTCTCTCACGCTGATATGAGACCTCCTTAAAAGCAGGTTCTATGTCTTGTTCATGTTTGTTTTACAGCTTTGGACAGGGCATTGTTCAGAGTATGGACATGCTTATAGAATAAATAATAGAATGGCCCCTTCTTACTACAGGTCAGTTTCCTTTTTATGACCAGCATAGGAACCACTCTGAACTTCAAGGAGGGTGCCAGTACCTTTTTCAAAGGGCTCGTCTGTTTAGGTCAGGCCTACACAGGATAATTTTTCTTTTGATTAACTAAAAACCCACTGATTATGGATCTTAATTATAGCTGCAAAACCCCTTCACCTTTGCTATATAATGTGACATAATCACAAGGGGCAACTTACTGTATTCAGGTTCCACGTACACTCAAGGGAAGGGGATTCTGCAAGGGCATGGGTTCTGGAATTGTGTACCACAGCTGGGCACCTCTAGACCAACTAATGCTTCTCACTCCTCAACTGAGCACTGGGGTGATCTAAGGAATATCACAACCAAGCTGAACTTGGAGGAGGGAGTAAACCAGATGAACCTGGGAGTCTGGGGATATCTCTGGTTTTATTAACTAAGAAAAAGCTTGTGTTAATTATTTTTTAAAATTTTTGTATTATTCTTTAAAGTCCATGTGTGGATGGTCAGGTAGACGACAGACGTGCATGTGTAGGGATTTCTTTTTTTTTTTCATTTTCAGCATGCTTGTTTATCTTTGTCCCTACATTCATAGCTACAATGTGAACCCTGTGAGAGAAATAAGAGTATCATTCATTTTTATATTCCAAGTGCCTAGATCTCAGTATTTAATTAGGACCCACCCAAGTAAACATTTCTTTCTAACTCTGCTTAATTTAGATCCTGTGCCTTGTTTGACCTTTGGATTGCCTACGTCCACCCCTTAAGAGATAGAGAGATGAGAAAGACATTTGATGTTTGCTTAAAACATGGCACAAATGTCTATATAATTAGGTCCCTAGCTCTTTCTAACAAGAATGTTCCAGCTTTTTGGTAGACAAGAAAGGAAATACATGTTGGTTTCAACTCTGACAACTCAAAAATATCTTGGAAGCTACTGTTTCTTCAAAACCAGTTGAAGTCAGTGATATTACAGAGCTATTCTTGAGGACTTTCGCTCCTTCAGCAAAATCCCGCAGACAACAGCCTGTAAAATAACACTCCCTTCTACCAGTGGAGAAAGCTGGGCTCAGCCCTGCATGTGCTCGGGCTTTGCATTCCTCAGGGCAGCAGACTTGGTCTAATTCAAACTTCTCACGCAAGATTCTCACTCAGAACACTGCTAGTGAAGGTCCCATGTCCAAGGGAACAGACCAGTTTAAGTGGAGAATTGGCATGACACTTAATACACTATCAGTGTCCCACGTCTCCATAGGCAGTGGCTTCAATTAAGAACTTGTTCAATCTTCAGTGATGCATTAAGCAAAGAGACACCCAAAAGCCAACTTATGGAAATCCTCAGATTCCCATATAGTACAAAGAGTGCTGGTGATTGATCAATGGCACTTTTTTTGTCATTTGAAGCCAGCTTAATACTAGAAAAACATCTTTGCAGATCAAGGCTTTAACCTTAGCTATGTGGATTGCTTCAGGGAGTCCAAGAAGCCCCTGAAATAACAGGGGAAAAGTTTTGCCAGGAAATGTATATTAACACAAATGGCATCTGGCATTTTCTGCCCTCAGAGGTTTAGGAAATTCTCACTCAAACTCTAGATTCAGGGTGCTGCCCTACATTTGGACCAGAAATGAAGCTCTGTCCTTCTTATTTGCCTCCATGAGAAATTCCAATCACAGGAAACATATCATAAATTTTATGGATACACCAAAATTTGTGAGGTCCTGAAGAAGTAGCTCACAAGATTTTACTGGATTTCACTTCCCTCTCTACCCTTGTCGTTAGTACCTATACATTCTGGCCTTTCCAAACCTGTGTTTATCACTTAGGCCTTTCCTGTCCCATAAAGATCATCATTCATCACCATCTCCTAGTTTCATATAAGAGATCTACCACAGAGATACCACTTCTCATGTAGCCCTCTCTAGTGGGGCCTCTCATTTCCTACATGCCCCAAACCAAAAGCCTGGGTAGAGAGCTGGCAGAATGCCAACTCATCAACACATTTCTACATCCACATTAATGTGCAACCCAAACCACTACATGGAAAATGGTTTGAATTTATTCTTTATTATTTTATTATTTAAAGAGAAAATCAAAGTTTAATAGGCTGATGTGTTAGTAATGAAGGCTTAGCTGACAATGGAAAGTATTTTCTAATACTGAAAACTGCCCAGGAATGAGATATATTTGAGGACATAGCAGGATTCCTATCCTGGACACATTAATATAAGTTGTATGCAAGTCCCCTTTCTCTGACATCATAAGGATTACTACCCAAAGAGAGATCTTGAACTTAATTTCAAAAATCCCTTTCAGAATAAAATCCTGTGAATCCTGAGTCTCCATGTAATTTGTTCATAGTCCAAGGAGCACACATGAAAAAAATCAGTAGTTTTATATATATCACACAGTTTGACTTAACTGAGGTGAGGGGAGCACAGCACTACTAGTTACCAGACCTATACTCTGTGCTTGGCTCTGCAACTCTTCTGTGTGACCCTGAAGAGGTCACTTAATCTCCATTAGTGAAAGGGAAAGAAGAGGCTGCACACACAGCTTTCAAATGCTTTTAAACTGTAAAGTTCTTTTTACTAATGAAAGCCCATGGAGAAGCTCAATGCGTAGCAGAAATAAATTCCCAGCTGGTAAGATTTCAGTAGGAATGATAGGAGCCTAGGCACTTCCCCACCCTGCCTCCTCACAACCCCTTGTCTCCAGGGTCAGCCCCTGACATGGCTTCACATATCTTCAAAGATTGCTCACAGTCAACTTTCAAAACCAACCAACCAACCTGAGTGAAATGGCTTCTAGAATCTATCCACATCTATTTGAGATTTACTTTCATATATATGTATATATGTATGTGTGCGTGTATACATATATATATACACACATATATTTGAAATTGTTTTTATCCCCGTGCAAAATATTTCTTGCTTGATATTAACAGTCAGCTAAGATCAAAGAATTTTAGCATTGAAATGGCATTGTTTTATGTCTTATTTTAGTATTATTCAGGTGGATAAGACAGAATAAACTGATCTTGTGGTCCTTTGCTTTCCTAATTTACATTTTAATTAAGTAGATGTAAGATATTTTTTCTTATACTCTTCATATGCAGCTACATGCTTTTTTGCCACATATAAGTATCTACATTTTCATATATAATATTTCATATATAACTGAGAGCATATATTATATTTAAGTATGTGTATATATACATATATATGCATCACATCTAAAAAAAATTTTTAATAGGTGAAAAACCCAGGGAAATATTTTTAGCTGTCTTCAACATCATTTAAAGACACCACCAGTTTTCAAGTAGTAATATAAAATAAATACACAAAGAATTCTTCTAAGAAAAAGGAATAGCATAATATTCTGACTATGAACTTCTGGCATTTAAAGGAACTCTAATATGGGTATCAAATATCACAAGACACAATTTGGTTTGCAAGAGTTAGGTCCATGACCAAGGATGACATTTCCAGCTAGAGTATTCAAAGACAGCTGTTGGAAGAAAAGATTTTCTAGTTTTTATTCTTGGCTGGAATAAAACTCCAAGACTTAACCTGTAACTCAGTAAAAGAAAGATTAAACTAAAACAATCACTAACATAGGTAGAAATAATAAGATGCAGATGGAAACAAGCAATAACAAGAAACAGTAAGATACTGATGAAAACAAGTAATTACAGGGCACTCATCATTTTCCATAATAAAATTGGTATTTCTTAAATGTTATCATTACAATGTACTTAGCACTAGTCAAGACTTTATTAAAATACTCAATCTTGTTTAGAGTCAACAAATTAAGTTACCTATAGGACTACAAACAAAGCCCTGAAGAAAGTTACAAATATCTATCACTAATGAACTAGAATGTGTCTTGAGACACAGCATTTAAAGGATTTGGACCCATTTCATCATTTGACCAGCTAATCACTATTGTAATAACATCTGTAATTCTGTATTATCAAATTCTTGAAAGAAAGAGGAAAGCACAAATACACAGTATCATTGACACTGATACTGATGCATGTGCAACTTTAATGGAAAACAGTAAACACGGGCTTTCAGTTATCAAATACTCCCCTGAAAAAATGCCCTCAGGCAAGAAGAAAGTGATGCCTCTTCTGCTCCTCAGTCTCCTTCATTCACTTCATTAACCAATGTCTTGAAGGAGTGGTCTGCACTCTGCCTGAACTTCCTCAACTGCCATTAGTGCCTTAGCCCTCTGTAACCTGATGCCATCCTTCGTTATTCAACTAAAAAGTCTTTGCTTCAAAACACAATGGGCTTCCAGTGGCAAATTCAACGGGCACTTTTGAATTCTGTAACTCGATCATGTGCCAGCATTTGGAAACAGTTTGACTGGATGTAATTTTTTGTGATTCTATTCTCTCCTGGTTCAATTTTTATCCCTCTGGGCATCACTTTCACCCTTTTGACTGATTTCCTGTTTGTCATTTGCCTCAAAATTTTGCTGTGCCTCAAGCTTCCCTCATCTTCTCTCTCTGAACCTGTTCTCACCAGACGAATTCCTCTGCTCCTGTGCTTTCAGCTGCCACTTGTATCACAAATACCTCCGACTGCCCCGTGTCTGGCATTTGCTGCTCATCTACCTTCCTACTATCTACGTTTTCTACTTTGAAACTATATAAATGATATTTCTCCTTCTGGATATTCTAAAGGTGGCCAATATTAAAAATGTTTAAAATGGAACTCATACTTCTAACTTTCCCTGGTTAGCTTTATCATGCTTTTTCCAGGTGCCTAAATTAGGAACTTTAAATCCTTCTCAAATCTTCCATCTACTTTGCCATTTATTTCTCCACCCTCAGTGGAGTACTCAACACTACCAATCTTCCCAAATTAATGTTTCTAAAATTATTACCTCTGTCCATCTCCCTCTGCCTTACTTTTCTCAACTGTTCATGCCCCAATTCTTACTTTCTCTAATTCATTCTCCTCATTGTTAGCTAAAATGATCCTGAAAAAGTAAAAATAAAACTCCTTTGCTCTTTTAATTAAAAATACTCACTTCATGTAGGATATAACCCCACTCAATGATGGCATACCAGTGCACTAAAAATTCTTACTGCAGCCCCTTCCCTGTCCTATCCATGCACACAAAGCACACACCAACAATTCTGTCTCTTCAGGAATTCTGTATTGGTTATTCCCATTCCCTTTTGTATTTTCAGTATCTTTTTATTAGCTTTTCTCTAGAACATGAATGTAGATACACGCTTATCATAATGTTTTAAAGATTTATGTGTTTCCTTCATCTCTGTGAATCTCTCTACCTAGTAGTTCCTTTACATTTACCCTTCTATCTACTCTGCCACCAATTATGTTAAATAATGTTCTTCTAATGAAATCAGGTTGAGATTATTTATCATTTATCATTTATGAGTATTCAACAGATTTGACATTGTTGGACTCTTTCTCCTTAAAGAGTTCAGCACAAAAGGGACCTTTACATATTGCTGGTAGGAATGTAAACTGGTCCAACCACTATGGAAAATAATATTGAGGTTCCTCAAAAAATTGAAACTAGATCTACTATATGATCCAGAAATTCCACTTCTGGGTATACACACAAAGGAAATGAAGACAGGATTTTGACAAGATACATGCACTCTTATGTCTATTGCAGCATTATTCATAATAGTCAACCTATAGAAACAAACCAAATGCCCATCAATGGATAAATGGATAAAAAAAAGATGTGGTACATACAATGGATTATTCAGCCATGAGAAAGGAAGATATCCTCCCATTTCTGACAATAGGGATGGACATTATGCTAAATGAGATAAGCCAGACAGAAAAAGACAAGTACCGTAAGATATCACTTATATGTGGAATCTAAAAGTTAAACCTGTAAAAAATAGAGTAAAATGGTGGTTTATCAGAAGATGGGGGAGAAGGAAGAGTGATGGTATTTAAGGGTACAAACTAGTAACAAGCAGTAAATAAGCCACAGAGACCTGATGCACAGTATAATGAATACACACAATAATATTTTACTATTCAAAAAGACTCCAACCACTTAACTTTCATTATATGATTCTCCTTGCCTGAGACCTGCTCCATTTAATTGTGGGGGGTGGGGGGTTCCTTTCTTCATCTGCCTTTTAAATGATCAAATTACTCAGGATCCTTAACAAGCATACTTATCTACTTCTGAATCTACATACTAGCTCTGGACAGATTCATCTACACCTGTGGCCTTATCACCTTTTGCCTGGATTCTCAGATTGAGATCTGCAGCTTAATTTTTCTTTTTAAGATACCAGTTTAAATCCATATGAACCACTTATCAGACATCTCTATCTGATAACCTCACATATACTGCAAACTCAGTATATCCACAAATTGAGTCATTGTGATTCAAATCTAGGTAAGGTGGTGCCAAGGCCATTTACCATCAGGCAAAACTAAAACCTGAAAACCACCCTAAATTATTCCCATTCTCTCCACCATCACCACAGAAAACAGTTTACCAAGGCCTGTCAGTGCTGCCTCTTCAATATCACATCCACCATCTGCAACACCCCCTTGCCTTTATTAAAATCTCACAATTGCCTTACCTAAATTTAATTTCTAAATACTAAATTCTCAGCCACAATTCTCATAAACTACATAAGGTAGAAAATGAGAACAAACACAGTATAAATGAACAACAATTAAGTTGGTAAAATAAAAGGATATATCCTCATATTTATGCATATCATAATTTTATAGCTGAGAAGAAATTTAGATATGACCCAAGGTTCTCAAACAACACTGAAATGGAGAAAAAACTAAAAGGCTATTCCAATGAAAAATAAATAAATAAAAATTAAAAGTTTTTTTTGCTTTCTGTTTAAAATTCTTTTTTTTTTTTCTTTTGGCATCTAGACAAAGGAATTTTGAGTAAGAGAATGTTACAGTGAAAATACTATTACCCATGTAGCCCAGATTGAAAAGAGAGGAGAAAAAGCTTCCTATGAGAAGAGTGGATTGGACTTCTTTCCAAGATAGGCTGAGATGAGAACCTCTGCTCTGTTAATGTTTTGTGTATTAGAAGACAGGTGCTATAGACTGAATACTTGTGTCCTCCCAAAATTCATACACTGAAACTTTAATTTCTAACGCAGTGGTGTTTAGATGTGAGGACTTTGGGAAATAATTAGGTTTAGATGATGTAAAAAAGGTGAAACCCTCATGATGGCATTATTAACCTTATGAAAAAAAGGAAGAGACACCACAGCTCTTTCTCCTTCTGCCATGTGAAGACATTGCAAGAACAAGTCCAAGTGAAATCCAGGAAGAGGGCTCTCACCAGGAACTGAACTGGCCAGCATGTTGATCGTGTACTTACAAGTGACCAGAACCATGAGAAATAAATTTCTGTTGTTAGCCATCTAGTCTAGCAGCCTGAACTAAGGACAACAGGTTTATCTAATTTTGGATGGCCAAAATTGGCTGGTAATCTGCTATGAAGGCAATCCACTTTTTGTTAATATCTCATTCTTATTTTATCTTAACAGGAAAATCCTGATGAACAAAATAATCATTTGGTAGTGAGTCATATTTGCAATTCTTTTGTGGCTATCTAAATTTAATAACTAATTTATTAACTTTCCAGGTCTAAAAAGGCTTATAGAAATTGGCTCTCCTGAGACAATACACCCAAAATTTTGGTTTATTTCTCAAATAAATCAATTCACTAATTTTTCTGTCCATCACTGAAAGGAAATGACCAATTATATTAGTTAGAAGTAACTTTCGGTGGAGTAAAAGATTATATAACTAAGAGCAGAAAAAGAAAATAAGAAATCTGAAAGTAGGCATTGATTCAGCAACTCAATATCAAAGTCAGCATCACTATGAATATCTATGGTCTCAAAATGGCTGCTATAGCTGCAGTCACTGGGTCTAAATCCAGGCAGAAAGAAAGAAGGATGATGTCTACTTTATCTGTCCTCTTTAATAATAAAGTGAAAGATTTCCCAGAAACATCCCCAAGAGACTTCTTTTTACATACCATTAATCAGAACCGTATCATGTGGCCATTCATTATGTAAAGAGAGACTGTGAAAACAAGTATCCAGCTTTGCCAGCCCATACGGTAGACGGGAGGAAGGGAAAAGGGACTGGGAACAAGTTTGGGGTTCATCTACCAACGATATCTGCTACTTCAATTATCTACTAATTGATCCAGGATTTTTTTTTAATTAACAAGCTAAGCAGATTTGTAAAATAACCCAACTATCAGAAACATAATATTTAAAATTTCATTTCATGGAAACAGGTTCTTTCTGTTTTTAAATGCCTTTCACAGTATTAGGCCAAGTCATGGTGTTCTGTCTCCTTAGTAAATCAGGAAATAGCAGAGCAAGCAGATTCATAAGTCCTTTGCAGACACCTTGGGCCTACGAATTTTTTAAAAGGTTACTGTATTTGTACATCAGCCCAGGTTCCCTGTACATCTTTCAGAGGAATTAATTCATCTTTGGAATCCAGGGCTGGTTTCCTGAAATAAAGCCAAGAGACAGAGAGCACCAACTCAGAGGCAATGAGGTAGAGTGATTAGGAGCTCGGCAGCTGTACCCAGCAGGAATAAGTTCAATTCCAACTTCTACCCTGCTAGCTATATGTCTGCAGGTGAGTTATTTAACCTGTCTAAACTTCCATTTCCTCATGTGTAAGATGAGAATGTTAACAGTATCTACCTTGTAAGAACTGAAGATGAAAATGCATGTAAATTTGGCCATGAGACAAGTGTTCAGGGTTGTTGAGCAGACTGCTCGTTGCCTATCCAACAGTCATTTCCCTCTTACATGAAGATTCTGTGCATACTTAGACCTCACGTCCATTGCAAGTAAGGGCCACCATTTGACTATATCCTGATCAGAGATATGTAAATGTTGAAGTTTCTGAGAATGCATCTTTTAAAAAAGGTGCTGAATACTGGCACATTTTGCCCTTGCCCTTTCTTTTTTCCTGACAGGTGCCTGGTGTCCTAGCCACCATCTCATGACCAGAGAAAAATACAGTAACAAAGGACAGCCTTTTTATTGAAATTGCTTGTGAAATGTTTTCAATAGTATGTTGCTCTACTTTGGAGTGCAATAAAAAATTATGGATTCATTTCTTGGGTTGTGACTTCAGTGTCACAGAGACTGTCAGCCAAAGCATTAATTCAAATATGGGGACCACAGCAAATCTTCAAAAAAAGCTTGCTATATTTATTATCCTCAGAGAAAAAAATAAAAACCTCCTTTTCCACTGAAATGACACAAAAAAAGAAAGGTCTCATCTATTTCTTATCTTCTAATGAGAAACTGTCTTATAATTATGTAATAAATTATAAAAGACATGAAGAATATCATACTCCCTCCTCAGACCCGCTATATCATTTTTCTCAATGAAAATTTCATGACTGATGCTCTTCAGGCATAGGATCAACTACGAAGTGGACAGCATTAGAGGAATTCACCTTTGCTCAGAGCTTTCAGACAACAAATCAGTAATTCACCATCCTTAAAAAGATGAGAAGTGAATCCTAGGCCAAGAACCACATACAATAAGCAAACTTAATCCCAAAGAGGTTGCTTAAAGTTCCCTAAATTGAATACTTTGGCCTTAAGTTAAAAGCCCCTTCAAAATCCCCTTGAGTGATATTGTAAATAGTATTTAGAATATTATTATAAGACCTATAAAGGATGAAAAAAAAAGTTTTGAGCTACAAATGGAAAATATCAATATACATTTCCACTTAAACTTTTTTCATGCCACCCCCTTCAATATCATGATATTAATCTGTTGGCTATTTTTTTTATGGCATACTATGTAAAAGGCAAAAAGTTTTCTTTTTAAAAAACCAAAAAAAAAAAAAAACCAACAAAAAAGCAAACAAAAATAAAAAACTAGTCTTCATTCTATGCCAGCTTCAACAGTAGAACAAATCAAATACCAGTTGCTTACTTTCTTTCAATGAGAAACTCTAGATTTGTGTTCAATCACTACCCTTCCTATTTAGGGATTCTTATTAGTGTGGCAATAGCTGAAGCCAAAAGAATGGGTCAATTCCCTGAAGGAGGAGACAGACAGGAAAAACAATCCTTATTGAAAGCAATAGTTATGGAATAGTGGGAGGAGGGCTTCGCAGGAGAGAAAAACGGGGGGATTATTGAAATCAAAGAGAAGATGAGATAGGTCAGAACATCAGGAATCAAATACTGCAGTAGCCAAGTGAGGAAAGAAATGACCTTCTGTTTGAAATACCCCTGGAGACTGACGATGATGGAGTTTAAAAAAATGTCATTGACTTTAGCAACAATCTGCATAGTTTTCACCTCAGAAAAACAAATCTTAATGGATACTTAAGATAGTACAAGGGTAACCGGGTGATGTATCAGTAAAGAGATCAGTGAGAGAGAAGTAAGATCCAAACTAAAATATCATCAATGTCAGGGAAAAAGGGTAATTTTTTTTTTTTTTTTACAATATGGCACAGTCATCTCTGCTTTTTATCATGTTGTCTTGTCTCACTTTCAGATATCTCTTCTTGTTATTGCTAATTTGCCTGCCTCTAAGAGTATTCCTTTTGTAGACATCTAAAATTTTATTAAAGATACACAAAAGCTGTACTTTGTATATTTAAGATGAATATAATTGTTTATTAACATTAAATAACTTGTGATTGATGGACAAATGGCTCTGGGCCAATAATAAAGTACATACTGAGTTTATTTCTGATACTTTAAAAAAAGTGTCTGCTTATTACTTGGCTGTGTTCTTTATCTTCAAGGTTATCAGATAAGTAATATCTAATGACTGAATTGTTCCTCTACAGAAGACTTCTGTTTTTTCCTGAAAGATCTATGATACAGGACCTTGAGATATCACCCTGGATAAAGGCTGGAAAGTGAAAGTCACTGAAGATTTCTCCTGGAAGCTTATCATTGTGAACCACTGAAAACCCCTGAAATAATTCCTCAGAATAATTCTTTTTATCCCTCTGACTGGAAACAAGTATTTTGAGAACTTTCCCATTAGAAACTTGAGAGTAACTAATTTCTTACTTCTTAATCAAATCCATAGGTGGGATGGCATTTGTCATTTAAAACAAGTTCCACATTTGTACATGGCATATGAAATGACTTCTATTTCAAATGATGAAGATGGTTTAAATACTAGCTCAAGACTCAAGAACATTTAGTTTACAGAACCTGGACATTTATCACTCAAATATATTCATCCTTTAAAATGTACAGTTTAGATGCCAAAAAGGCTGGCAGTTTTCTTATAAAACATACCACTATTTCATCAATCCTGTTTTTTCAGGCTGCTGCTGTAACCAGCATATGCTCCATCAGTAATTTTTAATTTTACATCTATTCATTTGAAATATGTATCCAAGGCCTTCAAAAACATCATAAGAGAATAATACTTATTATATAGATTTGGCAATATCTGTTCCCATTTGCTATTTAAAAATTAAACAGTTAAACACTGATTCATTCCTTAATCCAACAAAAAACAACGTATCTGTGACTTTAGATTTCTTTGCAGGGAGATAAATCTATTCCTATGATTGCTTTAAATTCATTCTCAGTTTAACAGATAAGAATGGCACAAGAAAAGAATGGCATTTTTGATATGCTTATTAACATTTTGTAAAGATTAAAAATAAAAATCTAAAATAATGACAGCTAAAAGCTATTTTGCTGGTATTTTACTATAATGCATTGTTATTAGTGATGAATACCACTTAAATGTCTCATTTCTTTGTGTAGATAAGCCTTATGGGGCTTGAAGGTTAATCTGAAATTTCTCTAAACCAATTCTTCAAGCAAATTTGACTGAACATTTCACAAACTCAGCTCTTCTTTTGCTTTCTGTGTAATTTGTTTGTTTCAGGTTATATTAAAATAAGGTTTCTGTCCTGAGGTATATACACAGATTTATAAGAAGAAAAGGAGAACGCTAAAAGAAAAACTTAAAATATTATGGTTCTCATTCCCGTCTTTTTAGTTGTTACATAAAAATGTGAGAAATAAAATGTTAGGTTAGGACCATATCACAATGTGTACGTAAGAACAATTCTTAGTAAAGTTTATTAGTCAGACAAAAATTAGAGTGATCAAAAAGTTATCATCTATACCTAATTACTATCAAGGGAAAGGGGCAGCATAATTATTTTTGCTGAGACCCCCGGCAACAGACAGACATATGGTCAACAGAGTTACAATTTAAAGGAAAGCAAGATAACTTGTGGTCTTGGTGACAGAAACATACGAATGAGAATCTGCGATAATAAGAACAAAGAGATGGGAAGCAGTGCTGAGGGAAGAAACACAGAGACTTACAATTTACATTCAGAGAATGCAATTCCCAAAATAGAATATGCAGGGGAATAAATGGTAATGATTTGTTGGGAGATTCAGGACCCTCAAATAAATAAATATATTTTATTTAGAAAATATCTTATCCTCAAAGAAGACAAAGTATTGAAAAGATAAAAAGAAATCCTGGAGGCAGTATTATAGGATTAGAGTTTTTCATACAATACCCTGGATCAAAATGAGAGAACCAGGCTGTGTGGATAGGTGATGCTGTCCCTACAAGTAGAGAAGAGCCCAAATGACTATCTGCTGGACCATAGATGAATTCCTGCCAGACAGTGGGAATTGGAATGAGTGTTATGGGTACCACACTGACCTCAGTCCATGCAACAGAGAATATATTTGACAAGTAACCAACTGAACAAAGTGGAAAATCAATGGTTTTATAGTCATTTATTTTCTATCAGTCAAGCATTTATGTGTAAGGGAAGGAGAAATGGAAAGTTGGACGCAAAGATTATGAAGACAGACTGAAAATCAGAAAGAAGTGGACCTTTTCAGTGAACAGTCACAGAAATAACTTATCTCTTTTTTTTTCAGAAATAACTTATCTCTAAATGTTAAGTTAGGAAAATATAAATATTTAGAAAACTGTTTGTAATCACAAAAATTGACAGGAAGACACGGCTATCTGAAGCAGCAGTAGACAGACATCCGGAAGGGGAGAACAGGTAAAATTTTAAAATACCAGGGTAAATATAGAGACAATGAGATAAATAAAGCTAAAATGACTAAAGAAAATTAAAATTTTAAAAATAAATACTCGCAACTACTGTCAGTGAAAACAGAACTGACTTCCAAGAATCAGCTTAGTGAAATAAAGGATAAAAACAGATTCTCTCAGAATTCAGAGAAAAAGTCAAAGAACTTAAAATAATGGAAGAGAAAATAAAAGATATGGGAATAAACAACAGAACCCCAATATAAGGATTGGACATATTCCCAAGGAATTTAAAAGATACAAACAGAAGCACTAGTAAAAGATAATATTAAAGGTTTTATTTTTTTTCCTGATAAAAGGCAGAATTTGACTTCTAAATGGCAGACTAGTTCATTTCAGAACAATCATATCACAGAGAACAATTAGAAAAATGCATATATTTTTAAACCTGCTTGAAAGAATGGGGTCTTACCAAGTCAGAGAAGACCTGCATGACTGCATGACAGTATTCTAGAGAGAAAAGCAACTCTGATAAATGTCTCTGCAGATTTAAATTAATTTCATAGGTTGGGTCAGGTACGTCTTGTCATCTAGACCTGGCAATACAATCCATTTCTGGAGAAATGATCATTAGTTACAGCTGTCTAGGTTTAGTGGTTACTAAAATATCTTGAGCATAATGAACACCGATTAAATCATAGAAAATATTGGTATTTTAGATTATTATGTGAACCCTAGAGAAAGCAGGAGTGCTTCATAACAGTAATAATAAACAAATCATTGAAGAAAAAGAACATACAAACATTGAAGCTTTAGTTTAGTCAAATAAAACAGTAATCAATAAAAATATGATTATAATATATTCAGGAATAATACAATTCATAAATATTAAGAGGAAACTTAGATGTATTATTTTTCAAAATACTGTAATGAATGTCAAAATGGGAAATAGAACATATAGAGCACAATTATCATATTGTGTACAAATAAAAGGCTATATTACTATCCAACAACTGAAAGGCTATATTTACTTTTCATTTTATTATCATTATTTTATTCAAGTTCCCAAAAGAAGTCAGTGTATTTTGTAAATGTGAAAAATTTACTGGGAATCATATTGATCAATACTCACAGAAACATTTCCTGTCAAGGTCAAATGATAATTTCAGAATATGCAAAGTAAGTAACAGCCAGCAGTTGCTATTTCAACAGTTGCTATGACTTATTTTACTACAACTCTGACACTTTCATTTTGTAATGGTGACACTGCAATTTTAACTGCAATAATCGCACAGCGATGACAGATGCTCTTACAGGCCTATTCTTCAAATCACTTATTTAAAGCCTTGAAATGTGTATACAGATGCAAACTGTACAAGAACTGTCACTATCCTATCTGCTCTCAAAAATTCATGAAAAAAAATGACATGTTAATTTATGTTGTAAATGAATGAAGAAAAACATTTCAAATAGCACTGAGAGAGGCAATAATCTATTAAAATCAAGTCGAAGAAAAAAATTAAAAGGTGCCATCAACTCAGCTATTTACTTATTCAAAGACAGTGTCTAAATGAGCCAGAACTGACACCAGAGGCATTCCGCTACGTATTTTAATGTCATATCAAATTTACCAGCATTCTAAGTGTATAAACAATATACCTGCATCACATTAGTTACAAATGTCATGCTAATACCGTAGCAAAATGACTACAAGGAGATTTCATAACTTACTTACAGAATGTGTTTCTAGGTACAAGAACTCATTTAAAATTGTCAAACAGCCAGAGGATTACAGGACCTTTCAACCTTTGGTTAGAGAATTTTATTTCACAGCACCTATGTCATTTGTATCTTTAGTGTAATAAATTCTTAATGTTCTTCCTGTGTTTTACAGAGTCAACCATTTTCATTAGGTTCCTTTAGCATTTCTGGATAGGACCTGGCTTTTGAACCTATTTTTAGTAATACCATGTGTCAATGCCCCCAAAACTTCCCCTAAATGTTTAATGGTTTCTTCTTATTAAACTCCCTGCTTAAGCAAAGGCATCAGCAATACCTCAGTTCTTCCCCTTCTGTACACTTGGGACACAGTTATCTTTCCAATTTAAGGATAAATCTGTTCTCTCTTCTGACCTTGCCAAGTTTCCCTTTATCTACCTGGGCCATTGAAACCTGTGGATCATCGGACAGCCATGCATCACAAAACAAAATGTTCTTGTCTCTTGTACCTAATTATTCACCAAATCTTTAAAAGTTACATGTCCTTTGATCCAACACAAGCACAAGCAGGATAAATCTATCTGAAAATATTTTTTGACATTAAAAAGTATAAGCTTTTTCCTAAGGAAAATAGAATTAAAAGAAGTTTTTACCTTTATAGACAATTAAAACAAGCATTTGGTTGCCTGACTTCACTGACAGCAGTAGTAGTCTAGTCTTGCACACAACAAATCCACAGAGAAATATATTTATTAAACTCACATCAAGTGCCTCTCTTATGTAAAAATAATTCTGGAAATATAAGGCTGTAGGACCACCATGCACTTCTCTTGAAATTTATTTTGAAGTTAAACTAAACTCTTAAGACAGTTCTTTACTCCCATCTTTGTAAAAAATAGTCATTAATGGTACAAGTAGAAAACTAGAAAAAAAATATTGTTCTTTCTCTTTTTTCTTGTAAGGCATTTGTATTTCTGACAACTCTACTTCAACTGTGAATTTGCTTGCTGTCTTCCAACTAAAGCTGCCACTGAAGTCAAAGAACTCACCACAGAAAACCTGAGCTTCAAATATCACAGCTAATGGTAACTAAGTTTTTCCACTCAAAAAAATTGCCACTTCCAACAAGAGACAGTTGAGAGGAGATTACAGTATATTCTCCCTTTGCCCCCTTTGACCAAGTACTAACCTATCGCTAATTTTATGTCAAAGATCACATTGCCCTCTCCTGTCCCTGAACCTGACGACAGCTATCTAGTACCCCAACTTAAATCCTGGGAGGACTGGCTGATGGATCATCAGATCCTTCCAGGAGACCTCTAACTTTGGTTGCAAATTAGAGCTCTAGAAGGGGCTGGGCTTGCTCAGTCAGAAAAAGTCCCCCTATATTTGTTTCCCTTAGAACAAAGACCTTTTGGTTACACTTTTGCATCGTAAAAACGGGGCACGCAAGATCTGTTCCCAGGTGCTTTCCTGCCTCAGCTTAGGTGAAGAACAACCCCTTCTATGAGAGGAAATAACAAGAAATGTGATCCATGTAGAGTACCCTTTGATCACTGGTAGTTTTGCCCATTTAGAAGTGCTTTGCACAAACAAGTCTCTAAGATCCTTGAGATTCAGAACTTAAGAGAAACTTTCATTCAAGAAATCACCACTAGAAACATCCACAGATAAAAGGATTGAGCAGCACTGTTCTTAAAGTTAATACCAAATTCAAAATATCACCTTTTGCAACATGAAAAAATAATTCAGATTCCTCTACAAGCCCACAAATAATGTAGGGTTTTCAAGGTTTTTTTTTTTTTTTTTTTTTTTTCTTGGAGACACAGAAAGGGGATTATATCATGTTATACAGGATGACGTCCTACAAATCCTCTTTTAATAACTCTTTCCCCAATTCCCATCCTCTGGTACAGCTGCCTCATCTCCCTTTTCTAACCCTGTTTCCTGACCCACCAGTTACATGAACCTCTCTCTCCTACATCTTGGTCCAAACTGCAAATAAAGGCTCTTCTCCACTTTTCATTTTTCTGCTGTCTAGAAGAGGACTGTAAAAATTCATGATTTGGTATTTTTCTGTTTTCACCATCAATAAAGAAAACAGAGTCATCTAATAAAAGCTAAGGTAATTTGCTGGTAATCTTATGATAGTATAGCTCTTCAAACTCTATACATGAAAACTAGCATTTAAGGAAAAAACAGCACTTTTGCTCTTAAACTATTAGAATCATACTATGGGTAGATTATACAAAGCTACCTGGAGTCACAGTGACCAGTAACTGAGCAAAGTAAATATTACCCAAGCATCTCATGGTGTTGATCTTGTTAAGTAACTTTTCTTCTGAGTACGTAACATAGTTAGAGAAAATCATACTTTAAAAAATCCTGAGACACTGCATATTAATTCTTTAAAAAGTATAAAATGTTTCCTACTTTCCCAAGTCTTAGGCAAATAGTGTTCTAAATTTACCACACCTAAGATGGATTCCAGTGAAACCTGCTTTTCATTTTAAATTATTATTATAAAATTGGGTTAGATGGAAGAAATTCTGATTGTTAAATATAGGGAAAAGAAAAGCCCAACTTGAAAAAAAAAAAAAAAAAGGAATAAAAAATCTCCCCAAATGAAATCCAACACTAAAAAAAGCTGTTTTTCTTTTGTCCTCTAGGACAGGATTGACAAACTATATCCTACAAGTTGAATCTGGCTGTCACCTGCTTTTGTAAATAAAGTGTTATTGGTGCACAGCAATACCATTTATACACCATCAATAGCTGCTTCAGAGTTACATAGTTGCAAAAGAGACAGTGTGATTCTCAGAGCCTAAAATATTTAATAACTGTCCCTTCATATAAAAAGTTTGCCAAACTCTGCCCCATCATACTTCATTAACAAAAATTTGATTTTCAATCTATTTACTACAAGCACTGTTTACTTCTTTCCACTTTTTCTCATATATAAATTTTTCTTTATCTACTGCATAAAGATAGTATACTACAAAGTCCTTCAAATGCAATAAATGAATCTCGCATGTATTAAAATGCCATTTGAAACTAAGGGCCAACACTTTACTCATGTAAGACAGCTCTCTTTTATTCATTGTTGTGAATTAGCAACATGGAAGAGAGGAGGACTTTGAGTACATAACAAATCTCTTACAATTCAAAGGTAAACTCAAAAGAGCTGAGTGGACTTTTTAAATTGTTATAAACTCAACTGCAATAAGAATGGTCTTCACATCACAATTAACTATTTTCTTGTGGTTAAATGTTAACCCTTTTTCCATATAGCTTCCAAGTATTATGACTGAGGACATATTTTCCTCTAAAAAATCAATCTGAATGGATACTTATCTTTTCCAGTATAAAACTTCCCCATAGATTTTGCTTTCATATTATAGATGATTTCAACAAAAGCAGTGTCTTAGCTAAGGCTGCCATAAGACTGCGGTTTAAACAACAGAAATTTACTTTTTCTCAGTTCTGAAGTATAGAAATCTGAGATCAAAGTATTTGCTATATTGGTTCCTTTTGCGGGTCAGGAGAAAAAGATATGTTCCTGGCCTCTTCACTAGACTTGTAGATGACTATCTTCTTCTGTGTCCTTACATTGTCTTCACTGTTTGTGTCTAAATTTTCTCTTTGTAGAACGATACCAGTCATATTAGATTAGGTCCCACCGCAATGATTTAATTTTAATTTAATTAGCTCTGTTAAAAAAAAACCTCTCTATAAACAGAATTACATTCTGACAGACTGGTGGTTAGGACTGCAATATATGAATTTTTCTGGGGACATAATTCAACCCATAATTAGCATAAGTGCTAAATATTTAGAGTATAATGAGTTTCATATAGAATATACATCTGCCAATCTTTATAAGCCCAATAACATTTTAAAAATTTTAGGTCTGAAAAAATGCTGCACAGCTTATCTTTTTATTACCTCATAGTGTCATAATTTATATAACTTTCTCACTGTATCATTCTGTCCCTTTTTAGAATTGTTGAATCTGACACATTCTAGGATTTAGAACTCTCAAATAATCTTGGCTTTGTTAAAGGGTATAACCATAAGGAAAAAATAATTAACAACTAGCTAAACTTCTTAGAGAAACACTGTGTCTTGGACACTCAAAAAAATGAGATAAAATTAACCCAGCTTTATTGGGGTTCTTGGAGTAATTATTTTCCAGGAATAACTTACTATATAAAATTCCTATTGAAGATTATATAAAATCAGGAATGCTAAATACATGTTTGATAAATCTATATAAATTTGCCATTATATTCTCTGACATTGAACTGGATTGAATCAGAGGTCTTTACCTTATGAGGAGTGTCCAAAATTGTTATTCTTTATGTCTTGGTGAATTACAATTTAAGAAAAATAGCAGGTCTACACATGTGAAGATATAACCTAAAAATGTCAATATTTAAATACCTTCTTGAGAGTTTTGTATGTCAGGAGACTTAGTGACAAGTAACACCACTATGATATTTCAATTTTTATTTAGTTGCATTTTATTTTTAATCATTCTCTCCATGAGCCAGCTTCCTTGGGGGCTTAAGGAGGAGACTTTCACAATTTACTATGGGTAATGAAGATTCCTCAGGAGGATACACTAAATGTGTACAGGAAGTATCTCATCACTGACACTAGCCCCTAGCTCTTTCAACACAAGAAAATGAAGCTGGCTTCATAGAGAAGTGGAAAAGTAACTCCTTGGGTGAATCAACAACTTCAGTTCAGGTGGCATGTTTTCTTGCCCCCACTGGCAAATAGCTGGTTACAGACCAACAGCCGGCTGTCTGGTATGGAGCAGCCTCCATTGGCTGACTAAGGTTCTAGGTATCCCTCACACTTAGCCTACTGGTAACTCCTCCCCACGTGCGCTTCAGCTCCCTCTTTCAATCAGCTGTGGTTACAGTAACAGCATTCTCTTCACCTGCTTTATCATTTATAGCAGCTTAAGAAGGAAAGACATTGGTTAGGGCTACTCTCTAAAAGAGTAACTATATACGTAGCATCTGGGGGTTTGTGAGCTTTTCTTTCAGCCTCCTGAATATACTCAAAAATAGGACATAGCCAGAAATTCAGTGATGCAATAAAATGCACCATACTGCACACTAATAAAGAGTAGCGTGTTTCAGAAATAAGGAAAGAGGTCCTCAATATGATTTTCTACTAAGTCTGCTATTACTTGTTGGTATAATCAGGTAAAACATGTTTTTGCAGGATAGTAGAGGAGAAAATAATTATAGGTAACATACATAAATTATGTTGTGATAAAAACAAAGCAGACTTTTAAGTTTTTTGCTTTTAATAGGTTTAGAGAATTAACACAGAAAATGGATACAACAAATTCTGAGGTTTTAACTTCCGTGTAAAAGACTTCGGTCAGAGCTGCAGAAAATTTACTTGTAAAAATTAAATGGAATGAACAATGTAAATGAACTGAAAATTCTATTAAAGATCATAAATAAAACATTACATAGTCACAGTTTGTCAATTTGAATGGAGTCAGAAATTGGAGTCCAAAAGGAGTGATAATTTGAAGTAGCCTTATTTAATAAAGACATAAAATAGAAGATCATAATTTTAGCTGAATTTATATGTATGATACTGAATTTTTGTTTTAAAACTGAAGAGGCATAAATATACAAGAAAAACAAATTAAATCTGGGAAAGAGTTGGTTGACAAGAGTATGTTTTATCTTTGGTAATTGATAGGAATCTTCATAGCAATAGAACATGAAAAATAATGAACAAGGAATTGTCAAATCTTGATAATTATAATAAGCCCTAGAAAGCAAAAGAACTCTCTTTGTTCGATATTTATCCTTAATCATGTTATCTGCTCTGGAACTTTCACTCTCACTCCTGGGATAACTGGTATAGTTTCAAGGTAGTTATCTGTGTCCTTTAGTGTACACTTCTGAAACGTATTTACAGTCAAAGGTCAATGCACAGTTCACCTATTTTAACATTTTAACACAGTGGAAAAATCATTAACTTCTCTATAATTGCTAATTTGACTAAATTGACTTGGTAGTAATCAGGCCTAACCATTCAGTTCAAATTAGGTGATAAACCACTCCCAAAATGTGAGCATTACATGAGGTCCCCCCCTTGACCTTTTTTTTTTTTTTTTAAACACACAGAGATCAATGGAACAGGATAGAAAGTCCAGAAATAAACCCACACACTTGTGGTCAATTAATCTACGACAAAGGAGGCAAGAATATACAATGGCGAAAAGGCAGTCTCTTCATTAAGTGGTGCTGGGAAAACTGGACAACTACCTATAAAAGACTAAAATTACAACATTCTCTAACACCATATACAAAAATAAACTCAAAATGGATTAAAGACGTAAATGTAAGAACAGATATTATAAACCTAGAGGAAAACAGGCAGAACACTCTTGGACATATATTTTTTGAACCGGCTCCCAGAGTAATGGAAATAAAAGCAAAAATAAACAAATCAGATCTAATTAAACTTAAAAGCTTTTGCACAGCTAAGGATACCACCAAAAAAAAAAAAAAAAAAAAAAACCAACCTACAGAATGGGAGAAAATATTTATAAATGATGCGACTGACAAGAGACTGATTTCCAAAATATACAAACAGCTCATACACCTTAATATCAAAGAAACATAATCCAATCAAAATGGGCAGAAGATCTAAATAGACATTGCTCCAAAGAAGACATACAGATGGCCAGGAAGCATATGAAAAGATGCTCAACATCTTTAATTGTTAGAGAAATGCAAATCAAAACTACAATGAAGTATCACCTCACACCAGTCAGACTGGCCATCATTTAAAAGGCTACAAATGATAAATGCTAGAGAGGGTGTGGAGAAAAAGGAACTCTCCTGCATTGTTGGTGGGAATATAAATTGATGCAGCCCAAATGTCCATTGACAGATGACTGGATAAAGAAGATGTTTTACTATATATATATATATATATATATATATATATATATATATATATATATATATATATACACACACACACACACACACACAATGGAATACCACTCAGGCTTAAAAAAGAATAAAATAATGCCATTTGCAGCAACATGAGTAGATCTGGAGATCATCATTCTAAATGAAGTATGCCAGAAAGATAAAGAAAAATGCTTATATATGGAATCTTTAAAAAAGGACATAAATGAACTTATCTACAAAATAGAAACAGACTCACAGACATAGAAAACAAACTTATGATTACCAGGGGGGAAAAAGGGTGGGAAGGGATACACTGGGAATTCAAAAATTGCACCTCTTGGGGAGAGATGGAAATGTTAGCTATCTTGATTGTGGTGGTGGTTTCATGGGTGTATACATCTATCAAAATTCATCAAATTGTACATTTGAAATACGTGTAGCTTACAATACAGGAACCATAACACAATAAAGGTGTTTGGAAAAAAATTTTTTCACTTTAAATATTCTTTCTCATACGATCCACAGCCACATTCATCATCTAGATGCTGATGGCTCACAGATCAGGAACTTGAGTTTGGATGTTTCCCCTCTCTGGTTTCACACTAAACAACACATGAATGTCTGATAGATATCACAAACTCAACTGGCCCAAAACAAAGACCATATACTTTGGAGGTGTATCAACTTAATTGAGTTATAATGTATACACAATAAAATATATCAAATTTAGTGTACAATTTAGGGAGCATTAAAAAGTGAGAGCATTCCTATCACACCAAAATGTTCCCTCCTGTCCTTTACAATTAATACCATCTTTCCATCCCCTACCCACTGACAACTATGAATCTAATGTTTTGTCTTTCCAGAATTTCATGAATGGAATGATACAGTATGTAGTCTCTTTTTTTTTTTTTTTTTTTTGGTATGGCTTCTTGCACTTAATATAATGCTTCTGAGATTCAGTCTTGGGTGTGTGTATCAAAGCAGGATCCCATTGTATGCATATACCACAATTAGTTTATCTATTCATCAATTGATGGGCATTTGTGTTTTATCCAAATTCTATTATGAACATAGTTTTTAGGAACATTCACATACAAGTCTTCATTTACCTCAGGTAAATAACCAGTAGTGGAATATCTGGGTAATACGGTAAGTGTATGCTTAACTTCATAAGAAATTGTCTATCTGGTTCCAAAGTGGCTGTTTCATATTTTGCATTCCCAACAATAATTCATGAGAGTTACAACTGCTGAACATACTTGTCAACACTTGTTATGGTCATATTTTTTTTCATGCTACCCATTCCAGTGTTGTGTTTTGATGTCACATTGTGGATTTTATACACATTTCCCTAGTAAAAAATACGTTTATTTGCCAGGTATATATCTTCTATAGGGCGTGTGTATATATATTTATATAGTGTGTGTATGCGTGTGTGCGTGCGCATATACAATGTCTGTTCAAACATTTTGCCCAACTTTTATTGTTTTATCTTTTCGTAAGTGATCTTTGCATATTTTGAATATAAGTTTTGCAAGTATTTTCACCCATTCTATGGTTTGACATTTCATTTCTTTAGGTGTCTTTTGAAAAAGAAAAGATTTTAATTTTGAAGAATTCCGATTTATATTTTTATATAGTTTGTTTTTATGTTGAGTGTTCCATAATAGAAATTTCTGCCCAAGTGTCACAAAAATTTTCTCTCATACTTGCTTCTAGAAGATTTTTCATTTTATTGCTCTCATTTCAATGATTCAAGTTAATTTTGCACATGACTGCAGCAAGAACTTTTTAGTGTTGAGGTGTGTCCATGTGTATATATGTGTATGTATGGATAATAATTGCTCCAGCGCCACTGGTTGAAAAGATTATCTATTCTATTTTTAATGGCCTTGGAATTTTTATCAAAATCAATTTGGCCATAAGTTTGTGGGTCTATTCCTGAATGTTATATTTCATTACCTGTGTATCATCTACATCAAAAGCATACTGTTTTGATTACTGTAGTTTTGTAAGTCTTGAAATCATATACAATAATTTCTCCAATTTTGTTCGTTTTTTAAATAGCATTGGCTATTTCAAGGCCTTTGCATTTCAACTAAATTTTAGAATCAGCTTGTACTAAAAACAAACAGCTTTCTGGAATTTGGGATTGTTTTGAATTCATAGATAAATTTAAAGAAAATTTATATCTTAGTAACATTAAGTTCTCTGATTCATGAACATATTTCTCCATTTACCAATTTTTTCTAATGTTGCTATACAATGTTTTTGGGTTTTAATGTAGATAATTGGTAAATTCTTCCCTAAATAGTTCATAATTTCTGCTGTAAAAATAGTATTTTAAAAATTTGTATTTCCAATTGTTCATTACTAGTATATAGGAACAACTGATTTTTGTATGTTAATTTTGTATCATACAATCTTGTTAAACTCTATTAGCTCTGGAAGCTTTTTTGTAGGTTTCTTAGGATTCTCTACATAAACAATCATTAACATCTATGAATAAAGGCAGTTTAATTCTTCCTTTCTAATCTGGGTGTCATTTATTCCTTTTCCTTGCCTTAATGTACATGATAAGAAATCCAGCACAATATTTAATAGAAGTGGCAAGAGTGGACATCTATGCCCTGTTCCAGATACTAAAGAGAAATCATTCAGACTTTCATTATCAGTGATGCAGGCCATAAGTTTTTTAAAGATGCCATATGTTAGACTTAGGAAGTTCCTTTCTATCCCTATGTTGCCAAAAGATTCCATCATAAACGGGAATTGAATCTGGACAAATGAAACCATAGAAGATACTGAGGTTTCTTATTACCCCCATCTGTCTAATATGTGTCTCAGAAAGAGGTTACAGTGGAAAAAGTCAAGAAGAGATATAATAAAGGAGACATTTTTCAGGAGATATCTTCATCCTGAAAGATGTATTAAAGAGATAGTTCTCAGAGACAGAGATAGAAGTCTTCACATAAAGGGCTTCACAGGTACCTAATACAATGAATGACAGAAAACCCATACCTAGACATCTCAAAAAAAATTGAGAATAACTAAAATAAAGATAGTATCTCAAAAAATTCTAGGGTTCAGAAAGTAGTTACTCAAAAAGTAGTTTGAATCAGACTGATACCAGACTTACCAGCTACACTAAACGGAAGAACAAACAGAGCAGTATCTCCAAAGCTGGGTGGTCAAGTGATTCTGAAAACATATTTTGACAACAAACTATGAATAAATAGATGAAAAACAAAAGTAGTTTCAGGTATGAAGAGAATCTGTGAAGTTTATTTCCCTCATACTTGTTTCTGGAAAAAAAGAAAAAATAATAATTGAAGATCTAGCCCAGGGGGTGGGAAGAGCAACAAAAGAAAATACAATTATACTGAAAAACAATGATAGTGAACCATGACTCTTCAATGTAACTATACTGAAATGAACAAAGCTGAATAGAAAAGAGAAGCATGAATAAGAAAGAGAGAGAAAGAAAGAAGTCAAAAAGAACTTTCACTGTGTTTCCTAGTGAAGAAGGTCTGAGTCATGTGTAGAAGTAAATAAAATTGAAGCAAATTATCTCTCTGTTCATTTTCAGAGATGTAAAGATAGCCTAGGGAAGCTCTAATATATAGGTACACGACAAAAATACAGTTTTTTATCTAGATATTTTTACATTGGAAAACAGCACTGTATTCCTCAAAGAAGATGGATATCAAAAATTATGCTGACCTAATTTCAAAACTGTATTTCAAAAAAGTTAAAGCTGCAATGGGGATTTAAAAAAAAAGTTGGTAATGTGGTGGCACCGCAATGGAAACTGATCAGATTCAGCAGGGAATCAGTCATCTTTACATATCTCAAGTGCCTAGTATAACCACAGAACCCAAGTATGAAAGGAAGATAAAAGACTAAGTATTCACAACCCTACTCAAATTCCACAATCGTACCATCACTATCACACATATCTACATTCAAAGCCACTGTTTTTCGTGTTAATCCTTTGTATTATGGTGTATCTTTAACCTAGAAAATACAGTTGAGTTCTAAATTCTTACACTTAATCTGGATTTCAAGAAGCAAGGTGGAAAATATTGCATTTAAAGTGGGATTTCCAGTAAGAGAATGTTCAAAATACAACTCTATCTCTACCCCTCTCAAAATGGTACTTGGAGTTTGGGCAAAGTGAGGTTTTTTCCCTGGAGAACAGAGTTGAATTTCATGAAGCAGCACATATTCCAGGATAATGCGTGGATAACATACATGGCTCAAAATCCCTCTTCTCTCCCAAGTAAGAATTAAATGATATAAACTGATACAGTGAGTCGTGAGGTGAGATTATAAAGTCTATGGACACAGGGAAACATGGAGTGAAGGAAAGCCTAAGACGAGATGGAGTAGATTTCAAGAGCTGTTCTAGAGGACCATCTTTAAGAAAGAACTAAAATTCTCAAATCACCTTCCCTAACTTTGTTGGAAATTCATTCACCCTTCAGTCTGCACTGGATTTGATCACTTACGTAGAGAGAAGCTAACTTGGTCTTGAACAGCACTAAATGTCTATAAGAGGAAAAAAATATTAGCTACGACTTTCTTATTAAGCTACCAAGTGCACACCAGGGATTTTAAAAATGTCACTGCCAGGCTTTCTACCTACCCCTGGAGAGTCTTCAGTGCAGTGAGGAAGGAATACACTGTATCACATTCATCATACCTGACTCTATTCAACCACAGGTCAAAAAAGCCTGAAAATAAATGGTGGGTCCCCTATGGGCATCACAGCAACTTAAGCATCACGGAGAGGGCAAAGGAAATACACTGTAAGTGGAAAAGCGAACATCCATTTTGTGATTCCAGTGGGTCTAATCAACTTCAATAGTTTTGATAAATAGTATTTTTTAAATTTTAATCTAGACTAGCATTTGCATATGGACTTGGCATCATATAAAATAAAATTTAATCAAAATATATTAGGCATTCTTCTGTATGTTTGAATGAAACAAAGTATAAATCATTGCTGCTACATGCCCCTATGCCTCTGGATATGTGTTATACCATGAGTTGGGATAAAACATATTAGTTACAGGAACATTGAAATAATAAATTTATTAACAAAAAGAAAAGTGATACATGAATGTGTCATATCCAAATAGAAGAGTCTATACACTGAGCACATCAGACCTAATATTAAGTTGTATTTAACCACATCCTCTTATATTGTTATTTTCCAAGCGCAGCAATTCTTTGGAATCTTATTTAATGTGCTGGCCTGTAACATTTGACCACACTTACAACACAAGTGTAAAATCAATTTTCTGTTCTCCCATTTATCTCTGTACTGATGTTAGTTGGCTCTCTAATGGAATGACTCTTCTGGAGAGGTAGTTATTTTACTTCAGAGTGGCATTTCAGAAGCCTTAAATGGGCTGAAGATATGGCATGTGACCTTTAGGAATATTTCAGTTCTACATTTCCTTGAAAAAGAACTGTTTAACCCTGTGTATGTTATTACATTGCTGACGTCTCTTTTGTTCTTCATTGTATTTACTATACTGTAAGAAAGTTTGGTGTTCATGTCAGAATAATGTTTGGAATTTCAGTACCTACAAAATTTGATGCCTGTGTCTTTGTTGAAAGGGATAATCTCACAAATAATGTGTATTATTATTCAATCTTCTGATTATAGTTTCTTTAAGCACAATATCATGCTCTTAACCTTGCTTATGATAAATTGATACATATATTTTAAACTGGTAAATACAAATACCAAATAATCTACATGTAATGAATATAATTTTTAAATGTCTTATTGCACCTAACGTACTTCTTTTGAGAACATGTTCATTAATGTTACTTTAAAAAAAACAGGATTTTTAACTTTCACTAGATTTTTCATGTATTTTCGTCTCTTACATCATTTATATTTTGTCTTGTAAGTAACTAGCTATATAATTTTATTTCCAATTGAGTACTATTTACAAAATCTGAAGTTACAGTATCTTGCTATAACTTATCTCATTTTAGAAACCTTGAGATATTGAATACCAATGCTAGTAGTCTTTTTCTCTCATAATTATTTTCTTTTTAAAAACTCACTGTATACTCTTCTAACAGATGGAATCTCTGAAAATTTTTCTTTCATATAGCTAACTACACTTTCTAAATCCTCGTGCATCACTCCAAAAGATGACACTGAAAAAAAATCCCTTCATATGGAGTGAATGAAACTTAGTATTAAATTTTAGAATCTAGACAATATTTTAGTATGTTCCTTATAAGTCACAATCATTTACTTTCTTCTTCAAAATGTAAATAATTCATAATGACAAAGGGCATTAAAAGATTTTTTGACAATAGAAAAAATGTATTTGTTAAATCTTTTCGTGCTCTTATAGAAATATTTTTATATGTACTTCTGTTATAAGGTCAAATAAAATGGTCACAATGGTATCTACCAAACATACATCCAGTACATTGGATATCTTTTTTATATTCTATAAATATCTGTTGACCACAGGGCTACTTTCTTAATCAAAAGAAAGGTAAATCCCTGACACTGACCCTTGAACAACACAGGTCTGAAGTGCTTGGGTCTGCTTACAGGTGAATTTTTTCCACTAAACACATACTACAGTACTATGTGATCTGTAGGTGGTTGAATCTGTGATATGGACCCTAGAAACAGAGAGGCACTGTAAAGTTATAAGTCAATTTTCCACTAGGCAGGAGGTTGGCACCCCTAACCCCTGTGTTGTTCAAGGTTTAACTGTACATCAAGATTTGGACCTTCTGACCCTACCACCACCTCATTTACCAGTTGAGACATTTCATATAGGTAAAAATTTACCCAAACCTCAACAGGGAAAGAAATGACTCAAGCAGGAAATCTGCTCTGGATGATGAGATGGAGGGAGACTGTTTACATGGCAACAGGCCGGTGACCTGCAGTCCTGTGTCCTTAACTTCCTCTTTGCCCTTGTCTACTTCTGACAAGACTAAACCCACTATTTTAAAACCTGGAAAATTTTGCTTTGCTTTTAATAAGGGAACCAACCAAGTCCTTACAAATGGTGACCAGGGTTAATCCACTAGGCCTAGCCATGAGTGGGACATCATCCCAATGGTGGCAGTCATATTCGACAGTAGATCCTCAAGGGTGGTAAACCTAGGATATCAGCTTTGGGATTTGGGACCTTAGGTTTAATCTTAACAAATGCAATGACTTACTGCAGCAACAATGAACATTAAGTGTATGAGAACAAGAAGAGACAAGCTTTATCAAGATAACCTATTAATAGTCTCTTCCTCTGGTCTGTGTTGTTTTTCATATGCATTGTGAGATTTTAGTTTTAACAGATGGTAGTTATACTCTGCTTCTCTCCCCACGTTGGTAGTGGTTTCTAAAGCAAAGCAGGCTTCCTCATTTCCCTTTTCCAAACAGGTGACCAAGGGTGATCTTCCATATTGTATTTCAACAAGAGATTACTCTCTACGTTACAGCTTTTAGTTCAACTAAGAAGAGGGTTTGAAAAGAACTCTGCTGATACCTTGAATTATCCCCCTCCTCTAATCTGGATCATGATCAACTTATTGGAGTTTATACTAAATTCTGTAATGGATAGTTGCTTAATGCTCTGAGTGGCAAAACGCTGAACTCACCTCAAGTATCTAAGCTTTCATTTGTCTAAGATTATTTCCAAATCAATGCTACACAAAATGAATTGGAAAGCACTTGAGAAATCTCACTTATGAAATAGTACTTTGAGTTATCCAGGACTTTCTCTGTTCTTGGGAATTCTGGGTGTCAGAGTTTCACAGTGGTTCTAAATTTTTGTGTCCAATCACCAAGCAGAACAGTTCTGATTTTATGTGTGTGTGTGTATACAAATATATACACACATACATACATAGAGAGAGAAAACGAGAGAGAGGGAGAGAAGAGGAGGGAGGGAGGGGAGAAATACACTTCGATGACCACAAAGATTATAGTGAGTTTACTAAAAGCCATCAGCATATTCATTCATGAGGAGACTACAGTAATGTTAACATAGGAACTTTAATTCACTGTTACTGCTGGTGCTAAAATATTATTAGGATTTAAAACAGATTCTTAAAGTAGCATATTTTATTTTATTATTTCTAATTAGCACAAGTATTTATTCAAGTTTTCCATCAATATAACTAAGGTCCATATAATTGAAAAGAGTAGAACACAGAACAAGTTCCATCAATCTGATGGTTCCATTAGAAATGAAGGCAGGGACAATGACCACTGCACTGAATGCTTCATTCTGTTTCCAGAGGAGTACCTCACATAAAGCAAATGCTCAATAAACAGTCATTCAATAAACAAACATGCAAGCTGATAGGACCAATGTAAACTATACCACCTTATTTGTAATAGCAAAAATTAGAAAATGAGGTATCCTGCTAGGATAATCATGACCCCCTCTAAATATCCTATATATTTTCTTTACACAAGCTTCATTATAAAGACTTGAAACAGAACAAAGAACTGTTTTTAATTATGAAAAGCTCACGTGGAGGGAAAAAAAACCTTGTGAGGACAAATACCTTCTTCTTAGATACATTTTATACACTATTCTACCCAAAGCATTCCTCAAAGACATGCAAATAGTTGCTGTTAATTTATGTCACACACTTTCTTTTTGGCGCAATGCATTTAAATATAAAAGCATCACAGATATTGTCTGACTTTTCTTTTTTCACATTATCCTAAAATATGTGAAAATGTCATTTGGCCAAAGTTGTTATTTCCAATCTCATTTTTATTCTTTATATATCATAGCCCTCATGAAGCGAATAAGCCCTGTACAGAAAATTGAAAAATGCTTATCAATTTAACCAAAGCACAAACCTTGATCTACAAAGTCAGAGACATTTCTTTTCATTATAAAACAGAGGAATTCAAGCCTTTACATTACGGAGAAGTTGAGTTTCTGCCTATATGCTTGCTAAAAATCTAAGGAGCCCAGTTACAGAGCAATTCTCTCTGAGCTTTGGATCATTACATTAAACTTGTTTATCATATCAGCATAACCGCCCTACTTCTTGTTTGCTATTTTTTTTCTTTTCCTTTTACAAAGAGCAAATGAATAAAAAATAGATGCCACATTTAAACTCCTTAGGAATCAAAGCAATGGTTCATAATGTGAGTATTTATATTTTGATGCAACAGTATGAAATTTTATGCCAAGTCAGATTTTTAAGGCCCTGATAAAGTATGTATGAGAACACTGTCCTAGGTGCCTAACAGTTATCATTAAAAATGTGCTGTTCCTACTGTATAGCACAGGGATCTATATTCAATGGCTTGTAGTAACTTGTAATGGAAAAGGATATGAAAAATAATATATATATATGTATATAACTGAATCACAGTCCTGCACACCAGAAACAAAAACATTGCAAATCAATTATACTTCAATAAAGTTACAAAATTAGAAGAGTAAAAGAATATAAAAACATGGTAAATTTTTTTTTTCGATTTTACATGTGTGTATAAACATACACACACATGTAAAGATTAACTCTAGAGTCTGCTCTAAAGAACTAAAGTTACTGCTACTTTTAAAAATAAGAAAAAAAAATTGTGAAAACTTTAACTTTCAACATTTTCAAACAAATGCTGCCTGGGAGATCACGCAAAGCTTCCAAAGCCTAAATTGAATGTATATTGGCAAGAGCATCTTCACATCTCTCTAAATAACTAGCTAATACAGTCGGTATTTTGCACCTCATTGAAGCCTGGCACTTATTCGCAAAATGTTCCAATAAACTGTCAACCTAAAAGAATGCACAATTTCAATCCGTTTGTGGGGGAAACAGGCACAAGTTTTCTTTTCTCCCAAAGAATCCTGCACTGCAAAGACTGAAATTCCCCAGGGGCTGCCAAGACCACTGTCAGGTGTAATTGTGCCTTTCAACATATTTAGGAAATAAAAGGTGAAGCTATTTTTAAAATGAGATAAAGCACCTATCTTTAAGCTGCTATAATCTGCTATAATTAAGCATTTTATCTACTCTACTAAGTATAGGTTTATAGAAAGTCAACAGTAAAACATATAAAATACTCTATAAATTGTGAAAGAAAGAACAGAACCCCAGCAAATCTCAGGCCATCTACCAAAAGTATTCAAGTTGCTCCTTTTAGAATTATTTTAGACTCAAATCTTAAAAATAATCTAAAAACACATGCCACATCATCTGTTAAGATGGACCACCTGAAATTGCCAATACTTGACAATTTTTGACCCACAATAAAGGCAATTTCACATGGCTCAATGTAATAGTTTCCACTCCATGTTTTAAAGGAACATTTGCTATTTATTGTAATGTCAGTTAGGAAAATATATTTCTTAAATGACCAAGAACCTAAGCTGTTTTCTGGCAATTCCCTGGGTCACATAAATTAGAAGTCCCTAATTTCCATATATAAACCACCTGGTTAGTAGACCGCTACTGTTCTGATTAATTCTAGGTAGTTCCATCAATAGCCATGAAGTTGAATGCTCCCTTATAATTAGAGGAAGAGAAAACAAGAAATGGGGGGGGGGGGGGGGTCTAAAAGCTTCATTTGGAAAACTTTAACAAAGTGGCTTCAAAAATGTTCCCTTTTGGTAAATGCTTTGACCAAAACAGTCTTATATATGAATCAATTATAACAGAAAAGTTTGAATAACCTCTCATGCAACTGAGCTCTGCAATTGTAGTTTTAAGAGTGTCACATAGACTAAAAGAGAGTAAGCCAGTTAATCCATCCTTCCATTTTTGCTGCCCAGAACCGTGAGAAGTGTTGTTTTTAACCATTACACAAAGGAATGGGAAAATCCTAACCAGCTTTCAAAGCCACTAAGGAGATTTAGTCACGTTCAGCAGAGCATCAGATATTTGTTTTCATTGCTTCTCAATTTCCTGAGAACTTGTAAATTGCTCACTCTCACAGACGGTATACAGAATTAATTGATGTGAGCTAACCAGAAGTGCATATATGCTATCCTTCTGAATAAGAAAAATTATTTTAAAAGGAGATTTGTAAATATCTCACCTTTTTCAGATGATAAATCCTTGGCCTTCAGAGCACGTGTCTATGATTCAACGTCTCATAAATTAGGATGCACCATTAGAAACTACAGTGATTCACCTGCCAGACACACCGGTAGCCTGTGAAACTCCTCACCCTGGTTAATTAGGTGGCGTCTTAGCATGCTCCACAGTGGGAAGGAGTTTTCTTATATTCAGTGACCATTGTTATCGCGTAAGAAAAGTCTTTTCACTAAGTGTCCCAGATAGAGGCTTAGTTTGCAGGGAAACACAACCAGGCAAAGCTCAGATAAGTAAAGTAAACTGGTCCCAAGCTCACTACTTCCTCTAAACCTAGCATTATGGAGCGGGTGGGCGAAGGGAGGGACGTAATTTATCAAAGGTTCACTTGTCCCAAGTACAACACATTCAAACCAATCACAAAAGCAAGCAATGTGCCTGTTAGCACCTATTATTCTCACCTTAGAGAGCAATAAATATCTCTGAAGCGACAAAGTATTCTTGGAAAAATATCTAAAGATATCAGAAGGGTAAGAAGATCTGACCTAAAAAAGGCTCATTTATGGACATTTCAAATCTCCGTAACGAAGAGGGAAGATATATTTTAAAACAATTATTAAGCAACAGTCAACTGGAGAAGCAGCAAACTGATATGAAGGTGGCGCAAAACTTTCAAGAAGGAAATACTTAGACACATTACCTGGACCAGCTGTCTTCTAAGTAGGGTTCGTAGAACAGCACTTTTTTTTCCCCAAACAGGGCGCAGTTGGAGCCCACTGGGTGCTCTCCGTGATCTCCCGTGTGTGCGGCTCCTGACAGACGGACAGGGAAAGGATGGGCCTGCATGAGCTGAAGCATCAGGGGAGGCTCGAGAATGGCGGAACAAGGCCCAGGCGCCGCAGCCTCCACCACTCTCTCCGGAAGAAGCCGGGTCGGCCTGATACCTGTAGTTCTACGCAAGCTCAAAGGGAGCTCTACGGAAGCTGAAAGGGAGTTCTACAGCTGCTGAAACGGAGTCCTAAGATTAAAATCACCTGGGTACCTGAGGCGCTGCAGGCCCCTCCTCCTTGGCGCCTCCTCAGGACTCTGGCTCAAACCACCCCTCACACAAACTCCAAAGTTCTTGGACTTTAGCCTCCTCCGCCACTGCCTAGTCTTCAGAGTCCCTGCACCAAAGCCTTTCCCAGAGGCCGGGTAGGGTCAGAGGAAGAGCTCCAGGCGAAAGGCTGTGAACGCGGGACCTCCGGAGGCCAGAACGCGGGAATGGACTGCGCATGCTTCGGCGGCAAATTAAGCCCCTGAGGGGCGGGGCATCCACGTGGGCGTCTGGCGCAGAGATCCCTGGGGCCCCAAGCCAAGCTGCTTGTTAGGGCTCTTCACCAACGTTAGTACAGAAATTTAAAGAAATACTTACAAGCTTTTATAACAACTGAATATAAAAAACTGAATCATTTTATGATTAAAATTTTAAAAGCAGGATCCATAGCTGATTTAAAGCCCAAATCTCTGGAGAGTCCCCTTGATAGAGGTCCTACATTCCAAATACTGCTTTCTAAATTGTAACTAAAGGCAAGTAAAGAAAGTAACTTCCTAAGTTAAGATTTGTTTTCAGTTTTTTGATTTGCATATACTTTCTTTACTCGTATTTAAGTATTTATTAAATTAAAAAACAATTAGAAGTAATAAACCCATAATTCCATATACCAAAAAAAAAGAATCATTTTATATCTGTTGAATCTGATATTAATATATTTGGGCTTGAGCTTTATGTCTTTTAAATTTATCTAGTAATTCATTTATAGTGTACAAAAACATTGGTCTACAATGGATTGGAACTTTAAAAATAAACAGCAAATGAAAACAAAAAAGTATGTGCTATGACATTTTCTACTTATTAGATCTAGAAAACTTTTGTACTAGGTGTAGATAATATTCTAAAGTCTCTTCTAAGTGTCTGTGTAGTCATAAACCTCACAAAATACTTTTTACTAGAGCTTTCTGGAACATGGAAAGATTCCAGTATATGGAATGTCGCCATATGGAACACTCAGGTGCATGTGCGCGCGCGCACACACACACACACACACACACACACACACACACACACACACACACACACACACACACACACACACACACACACTCTCACTCCCTCACTCCCTCACGCACGCACGCACAAATTGTTAACAGCAAGTCAGACCAAAAGAGCAAAAGCAATCCCGTGAAATGCTCCTATACTTCCTCAATTCCCAATGTGGAAAAGCAGATGTAGGTTTTGGGACCAAGATGGATAGAGAAAGACCTGTTGCTCTTAATCTATTCTTTGGAGTATACATTTAAGAATTCAAAAGCAACTAGGTACATGGCAATATTTTAACAGTATATTCAGCACTTAATTTTGCAAATGTAGGTTTGATATGTTGGGTCTTTCAATTCTGCTGGATAGTTATTAAGGCTCTCTGAAGAATTTCTTGTACAAGGTTAAAAACATAAATTTGCCTCTTGGGGTTCCTGCACTACAGCACTTCACATTCTTAATTTTCAGGAAAGAGCTTTTTACACCATGACCTTTTGATTGATCACAGGATGGATAGAGTCTTCTTTTCTTAGAAAACCTGCCATCATGGTAGTTTTCACCTTTTAGCTGATGCACCTGGATCCTCATTTGTTGGCCTTTCTGTGTAAGTATTCCTAAAATGTAGATATAATTTATTTTTCTAGCTAACTATTAATGACCAGGGTTTTTCAACTTAGGCACTCTTGACATTTGGGGATGAATAGTTCTTTTGGGGGGGGGGGGGACTGTCCTGTGCAGTGTACACTGTTAAGCAGCATACCTGCCCCCTACTCATTAGATGCCAGCAGCAGCTCCCCTTACAATTACAACAACCAAAAATGTCTGTTGAATCATGAACTGAAGCACATACTGGAAGACTGTTCTTAACACTGATTGGCTTTGTAACATTGGCTGGAGTTGGAGGTGTGATGCTATTAGAAGACTAAGTCATTCCAATACATCTGCAAATGACCCTGATTTGGTTTATAACTTTTCTCTTAAATATAGTGACTTGTTTTAATTGTGCCAATGTGTCCTTGTGTTGAAAGATACATTCCAACAAAATCAACTAATCAATTAATATATGGTCATACTCCAGTTATAATATAAATAAGTACTAGAGATGCAATGTACAAGATGATAAATATAATTAACGGCGCTGTATGTTATATGTAAAAGTTGTAAGAGAGTAAATTCTAAGTTCTCATCACAAGAAAAATATTTTTTTCTATTCTTAATTTTGTATCTATAAGAGATGATAGAAGTTTACTAAACTTGTCATAATCATTTCATGATATGTGTAAGTCATATCATTATGCTGTACATTTTAAACTTTACAGTGCTGTATGTCAATTATATCTCAAAACTGGAAGAGAAAAACAAGGGTTCATATTTTAAAAATACTTTTTCAAGGACACAGCAAGGTATACAAGAAGATATTCTCTTTAATAAAGGAGAGCACGTTGCAGAACTATCAAACATGGTATTGTCAGTACACTTTATTCTAAATTTTACAAACTCCTGTATTTGTGGTGTGCATTATTTCCAAATAACAACAAAATTCTAGTCCTGTGCTATAAATAGCCAAATGAAAATCTGTAAGAAGTCAGTAGTTATTTCTTCAAAACATCCCTAGGGATGAAGAGTTAGAAGAGTTAATATATCCAATGCATCATTATTTCCCAATCTCCTTCAATAAAAAGAAAAGCAGTTATTGGGGTACTGTATATATTTCAGTGTGGTATGCTAAATAAATGCACACTATACATATAATTTTAAACATAACTGAATAAAGTAATTTTGTTTCTAAAGCAGCAAACAGAGGACTCTATCATTCAGTTTAAACGCATATTCAACCCTAATGAAGAATAAAGCATGAGTTAGAACAGTTGTATGATTTAACGTGTTCTGTACTGGGAACCATGAGGGAACTGCTGCCACCTGTTGGTCATAGGTTACTATACATACGATAGAGGCTCCAGCTTCTAGAGATTCTGCATATATGTTAGGAATTTTACTGAGGCCGTTTGCATTTATCAATATTTATGAATATAATTTTTATCACTTGCAGTCTGATCACACTTTATTAACTTATGGTGTATATTACTGCACAGTTGTCATATGATTTAACATCTAAGAAGTTGCTCCAAAAACGATTAGGATTTTTGAAACACAGTCAAACTTTGCTTGAGATTAGCTACTTTCAAAAACAAGTGGTAAACTCGATTGCATCTCTATAATGGGCCTTTGATATTCAATAATGGTTTCTACAAAGCTTATCTTGTTAATCTCCACAAGATGATAATACTGTTTAAATGTAGGAAATTGTTGTTAAACTGACAACTTAGTTGTAGAAAGATATAAGGGTGCAAACAAAATTAAAAAAACCAAAAACAACTTTATTGCTAAACAAGAGTGTGGACCTATATTATTACAGAAAAAGACCCTTCATATGCAAATAAGATAATAAATATTTTAGTGGGTTACTTCAAAACTGACAAGATGCCAGAATAGGACCACTTACAAGAAGAACATAAAGATGCTAAATGCCAAACATTCCTTTGGATATGTTCCCACCTCTGAACTAAAACAGGAGAATTTTGCTGAAGTTTAAGGAAGCTCAACTGTGAGATGATGTCAACCATTATAATAATGCCACTTTTAAGATTACACAATTATTTTTCCAACAACTATTTTTAAGCAAATACTATATGTGCTAGGTAGGAGCTCTGTTAGGTGCCAGAGTCTTAAGGTATAAAATATGAAAAGGGCACTTCTCTTGTTGAAAAACATACTTACCTACCTGCTACTCCATTTTAATTACTGACAGTTTTGATAAAACGACTTTGTCTTTTTCCATAAAATAATTAGCAATTGGAAGAACTGTGAAAGTACTGGAGGTGCTTCACTATAGGTGAAGGCTGCAGAAAGGAATGGAAAAGAGTTTCAAAGATTAACACTGTCCACAGAGGCAGAGTTCTGGTGAATGATGTGAAAACATAATGACAGACCTGCATGTTAACAATGACTTAACCATTTACAAGCTGGGTAATCTTTTCAAGTCTCTTAGCTTTTTGAGGACTGTTTTCTCTTCATTCAATGTCAAGAGCATTACAGGAAGAAAGATTAGACTGGGTGATATTTAAGTTCCTTTTCAACCACAATATTCCACTATTTGGAACAAGTCTCAGTAGAACCTTCATATTTAAAAATTAGCATGATTATTAATCTTGTCATACTCTCAATAAATCTAACATCTCCCTTTAATGCCATTGTCAGGAGGTCGTCTATGTAGGGTTAGAGATTCATTAGATTTGTCATGGCTCTGTCACTTTGGAAGGCATTAGCTTAAAGTCATTTATACTGATGTATTTTTTTCCATCCAACTAGTATTCCAACACTTCGAATTACATAATGGGGAAATAAAGATGAATAAGAGATGTCTTCAAATAGGTAACAATCTAGTGTAGAGGTCAAACAGAAACAGATAATAATACTGGGCAATGATGGAGAATTCACAAGGAAAATATATAAGAACCACCTAACCCAGTCCTATGGTGAGTGAGGAAGGAGTCAGAGAAGGCTTGCTAAAGGAAGAAGCCACTCAACATGAGTTTTGAACGATATCTTAAAAGATGACTAAGTGTACATGGAAAAAAATAGTGCAGGAAAATCTGTCATATTATCAGAAGCAACAAAAAAAGAGTAAACACAAATGAAAACACAGTTAAAGACAGGAAAGAGAAGCTTTAAAAAATATCACACAAAAACAAGATATTTAATAGCAACATACTTTGGAATGAAATATATGTGGTTCGAAAGAAGATGATAGATATTAAAGATATCAACTTTATAACTGGTATTCCTTTAAATAAGAAACCAGAATAAGTAAAAGACAAATATTCAAATGTATAATAGAAATATATGATCCTGAAAAAAGTTTTAAATCTGCATATTAAAACCACTCAGGAGAAAGTTGATACAAAATTATTAACATCAAGACATATAGTGTTAAAATTAGTGGACTTCAGGAATATTCATTGTAAAAGGTGTGATTATAAGATGCTGTATCTTGCACACACCCCTCTTTTTTTTTTTAACAAACAAGCATTTTGTTTGATGCATATACTACCTTTAGACCTCCTGTTACTAAAAGCAGACTACAGGGAGGGTATAACTCAGTAGTAGAGTACATGCTTAATGTGCACAAGCTCCTGGGTCAAATCCCTAGTACCTCTGTTAAAAAATAATAACAATAAATTTAAAATAAATAAATAAACCTAATTACCTTCCCCCTAAATAATGAAAAATAAAAAAAATAAAATGCTTTGAAATGAAAAATATATTCCTTGAGCATTTGAAAAATACAAATGTTAAAACTGATTATATTTTTCCTGATTTTATGAACTATCAAAAATAAGCTCTTTTAATTCTAATGCAAAGAATTTGACAGAAACACAAATGTGAATGTTAAACAACTACTAAAAGCAAAAGACATCCTTTTCTTTGATTGACTTCAATTTTTGCATACTGCCTGTTGTAGTGCACAATTCTTTGAACACAAAAGCCCAGCAGAGAAAAAGACTTCAAAGTTCCTAACTTAAACTTAAAAAAAAATTTAAAGAAAAAATGAAATGGAAATTAAAGCAATTTCATGCCCCCATGGTGAAAAAAATTGAGGAGAGTTTTAAAGAAACAGCTTTACATGTTTCCATTGGTTATTATTTGGCCTACTTCTTATATTTCTACATTTAAATTTTGAGTTTAAAATGAGTCAGGAGAGCAAAAGTTTTCACAAGGATAAATGCTTCACCCATGAGGTAATTTAGACAGAGTACATGTTTGTACCTGCAGTCCCAATCACTCCAAAAACAGCATCATTTCCTAATACCAAGGACACTAGTACATGTCAGAGTACATTTGGGAAGGACTTTCTCCCGGGCCTTGATAGCACAAGTGTAGACAAAATAAATAAATCTGTCAGTGTAAACAAATTGCCCACAAAACCTGTTCTCAGGGACGGTGTTTGTATTCTCACTCAGGCCCACTGATACCAAGGGATTTCTCCACCTTCCACAGTGAGGAAGAGGCAGGGTTTGGCAGAGCAGCACAAGTGCTGACTGAGTCCATATCCTCAGACAGGCATCTTCTCATGCACATTCCACCTGGGTCTGCTGCCCAAGTCTCTTGTCCTCCCTTTCCATGACAGCCTGCTCCTCACATCCCCACTGAGGGCACTATTTGTTGATAAAGTCATGACAAATGCCTGTCTGAAATACCATGAAGCCATTGAAGGCTCAATTAATTTCACTTAAAATAGAAACAATAGCTGGAGTTCACTCAAATTCACTTGGGTGTGTGTCAGCATGGAAGGTATCAAAAAGCTTGTGGGACTCTTTCAGCAGCATTTCACTAGATCCTATTCATGTCAGATACTCAACTTAAAAGTTGGCACTTGTATGTTGAAAAAGTGCATCCCTTTCTCATTACTAAGCCTTGAGAACACTCATTTCCCCTTGATTTTCTCAATGTTCTATGTTTTTATTTCTTAAAGGCTCTCCAAATATCCTAATAATGTCAACATGTATCAAATAGCACAGTGCACTGGAGTTTCCTCCTTTGCAGCCCATATGAATGGATCCTGGAAGTGAACAAGAGGATACACACACAGAGATTTGCCACTTTGATGGTAAGGAGTTTCATGTCTCTAATATTATGCTACTCTTTCAGTAAGTTTACTTTTCCTTTAGACTGAAGATGGATTCAAGCAGTTATAACTCAAATGTTGTCTGTCTACTGGGTGAAGAGGTCTAGTATTTCTCAGAGACAGTTTACGAAGTGAAGAATCAAGTTTTTCACTTCCCTTTAACCTCTTTTGCCATGCTTTTATTCTTTCTGACCCTCCCTCTCTAACATCTGAAATATGATCTCTGAACCACAGGATATAAAGAAAGGAGCAAAGAACATTTTTGATGAGACCAGATCTTTTTGCTAGACACTCCTGAGAAAATAACAGAAGGAACACAATTAATAAAACCGCTTGTACATGAAAGAATTATGATGCATCAAGCAGGTCATTAAACAGGGAAAATTCCCCTTGCTATGTCTTCAGGTTGGTTCAGGCAAAGTCCTACATCAACACACAGAGTGATGTGCCACAGGGTATCAATTCTTCCCAGCTCCATGATTCTCTCGCTGAGAGAAATAAAAATGCAAACACATAGAGATAGTAGTATATATTTAGAGAGAATAAAATTGCCTAATTTTTTAAAAAAAGTGTCCAACGTACTATCATTTTGAGTTAAAGCTATTAAAAATGTTACACAGAGATAATTTTGTTCATTATACCCTGACTCCGAATTATATATGCCACTAAGACAAATCATGCTTAATGCATTCAAAACAGTAGAATGCTCCTTTTAGTCTCCAATACAATTTTGTGCATTGAATAATTCTGTTTTTTTTTTTTTACCTACTAGGGAATAAAGAGCCAGGTTCTGCCCAATTCCAAAAATAAACTCCCTGGTTGTAAGTTGGAAACTCAAGTGGCCTATAAATCTTTCTGAACATTAGAATAACATTTCTTATAATTTGAAGAGTGAATTTAAATGAAGAGAAAAATATGTGGTTTCTAAGGTCCATTAGAAACTTTACCTTATTTTATTAAAGAATCATTTACTTGGTGTGTACTCTATGGAAGATAATGTGCTAAGTAGTAATGATATAAAATAAAGAAATAGAAGACTTATACATGGAGAACTACAAAACACTGATTAAGGAAATTAAAGATGACTTAAAGAAATGGAAAGAAATCTCATGCTCTTGGATTGAAAGAATCAATATCGTTAAGATATCCATACTGCCCAAGGCAATCTACAGATTTAATGCAATCCCTATCAAATTACCCAGGACTTTGTTTTTACAGAACCAGAACAAATAATCCTGAAATTTGTATGGAATCACAAAAGACCCAGAATTGCCAAAGCAGTACTGAAGAAAAAGAATGAAGCTGGAAGAATAACCTTCCCAGACTTCAGACAATACTGCAGAGCTACAGTAATACCAGCATGGTATTGGTACAAAAACAGACATATGGATCAATGGAACAGAATAGAGATCCCAGAAATAAATTTACAGACCCAAGGTCAATTAATCTTCAATAAAGGAGGCAAGAATATGCAATGGAGAAAAGACAGTCTCTTCAGCAAGTGGTGCTGGGAAAGCTGGACAGCAGCATGTAAATCAATGAAGTTAGAACAAACACTCCCTCATATCATACACAAAAATAAACTCAAAATGCCTTAAAGACTTAAACATAAGACAAGACACCATAAAACTCTTAGAAGAAAACATAGGCAAAACATTTTCTGACATAAATTTCAGCAATGTTCTAGGGCAGTCTACCCAGGCAATACAAATAAAAGCAAAAATAAATGAATGGGACCTAATTAAACCTATAAGCTTTTCCACAGCAAAGGAAACTATAAGCAAAACAATGCGACAACCTACTGAATGGGAGAAAATATTTACAAATGATGTGACTGACAGGATTAATTTCCAGAATATATAGCCCATACAACTTAATAACAAAAAAACAAACAACCCAATCCAAAAATGGGCAGAAGACCCAAACAAGCAATTTTCCATGAAGACATACAGATGGCCAATAGGCACATGAAAAAATGCTCAATATTGCTAATTATCAGACAAATGCAAATCAAAATTACAATGAGGTATCACCTCACACTGGTCAGAATATCCATCATTAAAGTCCACAAATGATAAATGCTGGAGAGAGTGTGGAGAAAAGGGAACCTCCTTATACTGCTGGTAGGAATGTAGTTTGTTGTAGCCATTATGGAAAATGTATAGAGATACCTAAAAAAGTAAAAACAGACTTACCATGTGATCCAACAATCCCACTCCTGGGCATATATCTGGAGGGAACTCTAAGTTGAAAAAAGATACATACACCCCAGTGTTCATAGCAGCACTATTTACAATAGCCAAGACATGGAAACAACTTAAATGTCCATTGACAGATGTCTAGATAAAGAAATTGTGGTATATTTATACAATGGAATACTACTCAGCCATAAAAAAGAATAAATTAAAGCCATTTGCAGCAACATGGATGGACCTGGAGATCATCATTCTAAGTGAAGTAAGCCAGAACTAGAAAGAAAAATACCATATGATATCACTCATATGTGGAAACTTAAAAAAAAAAAAAAACAAAAAGGACAATAATGAACTCATCTACAAAACAGACTCGCATACTTAGTAAACAATCTTATGGTTACCAGGTGAAACAGGATGTAAGAAGGGATAAATTTGGGAGTTTGAGATTTGCAAATGTTAACTACTATATATAAAAATAGGTAAAAAAAAAAACAACCCAAATTTCTTCTGTATAGCACAGGGAACTATATTCAATATCTTCCAATAACCTTTAATGAAAATGAATATATATATATATATATATATATATATATATATATATACACACACACACACATGACTGGGACATTATGCTGTACACTAGAAATTGACACATTGTAACTGAATGTACTTCAATAAAAAAACAAAAAGAAATAGGTTACTAGAAAATGAATTCTGGATGGTACTTAACATGTAGAGAGCATCTTTGAGTAGTAGACACTTTACATACATCATCTCATTGAATAAACACCGTAATCCTATAAGCTGGTTTTATAGAAAAGGAAAGGACACATATGAGAGACCTCTGTCTTACATAAATCTGTACCTCTCAAAGGTGGCAAAGTTGAGATTTGATTCTGGGTCTGTATGTTCCAAAGCCATTGAAAACTATTATGTAATTCAGCAAGATGGTTTGCAATGATGGTGTAACGCCTAGAAATGATCAGAATATTCCTTTATGGTTTGTCCCATTATCATATTTAGGTTCACAGGATTCAGTATAGTGAAGTATACTTACACTCATGAAACTAGGAAGGAATTTCATATATTGAGGTAAGATTAAATTCAGCTGAAAATAAGAGAAAGCCTCATAATAATAATGGCTTAAACAAGGCAGAAATTCATTTCTCTCAAGTAAAGCAAATCCGCAGGAAGACAGTCTAGCATTAGCGTAGATGTTGCATGAAGTTTTCAGGGACATGGACTCCTTCCATATCACTAACTTGCCATCTTTAAATAGTCTTCTTTGAGATTCAATATTGCTGCCAGAGTTCCAGCCATCCCATCTACATTCCAGGAAGCAGTATGAAAGGAGAAAGGAGTGAAGAAAAGTTCAACTTCTCCCTTTAAGGACTTCCTTGAATTTACTCCAAAAACTATTGCTCACTCGGTCAAAATCAAATCACCTCACCTTGCTACGAATATTTATGAAGAAAAAGAGAATGGGTATGGGGAGGGAGTAAAATTGCCATATTTGAGAAATAAAATAAGAAATGTCTTCTTTCTCTTCCTGTTATCCAAGTTTGTATCAGGCTAACTGTCTCATCAGAGCTGAAGATTTAGCTTTATAATTTTTTTTAAGCACTCAATTTCATCTGGGAAGGGAAGCAAAAAGAATACAATGGTCTCTCACCTTCCGCCTTCCTGGTGCCCTAAGCCTGCCTTAAACAAGCTGCCACGTGAGAATGTGTGGGAATCGGCTGACACTTAGTCCATACGTTAATTGCCAAGCCAGGGACCCCTCACAGCTGTGTCCACTTAGAAGGGTGCCTTTTTTTCAAACTCTCACCAGGGCCCTGCATGAGCCAGCCTTAGAAGCTGTTTGCCATCATCAAGGTGGCACTGGTCTTTCTGCTCCCATGTCAGATCTGGCTGAACAGATTTACAGGAGTCTGAATTATTTCCAAGTTGTTCTTTTCCCAGTAAAATCATAAATAAAAATTTGTTAGCACTCTAGGTATATACAGTGGCTTTTGTATATGTTATATTCATGTTTCTAATGAACTAATCCATTATGTATAATGTAAAACATAAAAATACATCATAATATTAATTAATAATAATATAATATGAAACAAAAATTGACAAACAGTAGGTGGTAGTTCTAATCTCTGCTTCTTAAACATCAATGGAAACTCCTATCTAATCCTTGGAGAAGTCTCCATTTTGGACACTACTCTTCTAGAATACAAATCTTGGTTCTAAAAATTTCTCCTTTATCATATGCCCACTCTGCTCTGAACTCTTCTTCCCCTTACAATGACATTCCTCCCAGCTGAACCATCTCCACTGAATGCACCCAGACAGCTGCAGCTCCTTCAAAGAAGCTCTCTAGCAGAATTTCAAAAGGAAGGGCTGTTTCTGAAAACATTACAACGTATTTAAAACATACAAAAAGAGTTTCTAAATGCACACTGATTTCCTGACACTGACCTAAATCCCTCCCAATGCAGCTTATGGCTTCTGTATCCTGATCTGTCAATAACGGGAGTGGAAAACATCTGCTACCATTCTATGTGTGTAATTTCTTCAAATAACACGGATGTCACTATCATATGAAATGGCCACTTGTCTAATTTTAAGGCATTTATTAATTTGCTCTTGGTGTCCTAGTGCATTTTCTCTAATCAGAATGATAGCATCATTAGGATGCAAATACTGAGGATATATAACCATCTAAGGAAATGAATGTTCTTTGCTTGTTTTAGCAATTCAAGGTGAAGCCTGAGAACTCAGCCCCAGCAGACTTTGTAAAGCGGCCAGTTAGGCAGCTTGTGGGACCATTCAACTCCACTCCAGTCATAAGGAGATGGGCATGCTAGAGATTCCAAGGAACTAAAGAAGGTTCAACAATGTGAGCAGTCATTTGACTATTAACATTCTTTAGATCATCCTTGTAATTCTCAGGAGCTGGCAGTCTCCAGAAGAGTCTATGGACAATGGGAACAACCCCCTGCAGAATTAGTGGGCTCGATCCTTCTTGCCTTTGATATGGGTCCAGAGCAAGACTGCTGACTTTTCCTACCTCAGTCACTTTTGCTTAACACAGAATTTAAGTTTGTATTATCTTGACTATCATTCACATTGACTATTTTTACTTGTTCATTGCCTACTTGGGTTTCATCTGTGTGAATTTCCAATTTTTTCCATTGAGTTCTTTCTTTTTTATAAGATTTATCAAACCTCTTTGTGTTTTCAGGTTTATAATAATTTATAAATTACGTGTATTTCAAATAATATCTCCAAGCCTCTGACTTGTCTTTTTCTTTTCTTTCGGTGTCTGTAACTCAGAAGTGCTATTCCTAATGTTGTTGTTGTCTGAATACAGTCAAATTTATCACCTTCTGGTTTACAGTTTTGGTGGCTCAAGAAATTTTTCCCTACTTCAAAGCTATCTTTTTTTTTTTTGTATATTATTTCCTAATTGTTTTAAGTTGTTATGCAGGATGCAAATACTTCTGTATAGTAATTTGGTTCACAGGAATTTGTTGCTCTCCCTTATTAGTTCTCATAGTTTATATGTATATTCTTTTGAATTTTCAAGGTAGGTGATTTTATTATCTTCAAATAAGAAGAGTTTTTGTTTCTTCCTTTCCAATTCTTGTACATTTTATTACTTTTGCTTTTCTTACTGTGTTGGCTGGAACTTCAAATACAATATTGAATAAAAATAGCAATAGCAGGCACTTAAAATTGCTTCCTGACTTTGAAGAAATTATTTCTAAAATCTTATTATTAAGTATACTTCTTGTAAGTTTTCGGTAGAGATCTTTTACAAAGGAAACTTCCTTAATTCTATTTTGATAAAAGTTTGATCATAAACAGTTGTTGAAATTTATTAAATAACTTTTCATTCAACTAGTTTTTCTAATATAAGATAATTTAAAGGTAAATGTAAATTATTTTTTCAATGTACCAGCATAATTATATTTTAGCTTTTATTGATTATACTTTTAAGCTCCAAATAGTAAATATATATACATGTATATAGTTTTTGAATAAAATATTTCTGAAACATACTGTATATGTTTGTCTTCTAAAATAACATATACTAAAAGTTATGACAGTTACTTTTAATCATTCAGGATAATCACACAATACTTAATCCACTATGCTAGATAGTGCCAATATTTTAAAGTTGTCTCTCCCTCTTTCTCCAGGTGTGAATCTCATATCTTCAGTTTTCAACACTCACTAACTGCCTCCTTAAGTCATCTACCAATGCCCCATGTCACTCCATCTCATTCCTTAAAGACTTTAGTTCCTGGCTCACTGTCACTCTTTTCAATATAACTGCTGTCATAATTTTTTGAGATAACAGTAATCACATATGTGATGCTTTTCATACCCAGCTCTGGTAGTTTCTTGAGCGTCTTGATACATAAGAAAAATCTCTTCACTCCACCTTAGCAGAACATTACCAAAAACGAGCTTGTCATTACCAAAAGCTAGAGAGAGTCTTATCCAGCTCTCAGTTTTAAGCACTCCACTCTCCAACAATAACCTATTATTCCAACTCTCTCTTTCTTGTACTGTATGTAACTCCTAAAATTTTTTTACCACAGACTAATATACAAGTAATGCCATAACCTTTTCGTTGCTCTTCTCATCTTCATGTTTCCTCATATAATATACCTTCAGTCCTGTCGGGTGTTATCATTAGCTTGTACACACCTTCAACTCCCTTGCTCATTTTATTTTCTTTCTTGTTCTTGCTGTAACCATGGTGAAATTCAGTTCTTTGTCCATTTCACACTTGTCCTGGCAGCTGAAAATTTCAGGAACATGCACATACATGTACACTTACATAGGCGTGCACACAGACACTTACATACGTGTGCACACACACACATGCGTGCGCGCAGTCTCACTCCACAAGAGTGGACTTACAGTAAATTCATAATCACTAAACCTAAGCAAACCTTGAGCACTATTCAGACCAACAACCCTACATTTCCCCTGTTCATTCATTCCACCATTTTGATAAATATGTCATTTCATCTGATCATTTCTCATACTTCCAATATCTTCTTTATATTCTCGCTCTTCAACTGATGGCTTTGCTTTGTATTTGTTTTTTGGGGGTGAGGGGAGAGGGGAAGCTTACAAAACTTCCTACTATCACACTAGCCCAAACAACTGCATCCAACTCATTCCTCTTCCTTCTTTCCTGCTCAAACAGATGAATTCTTCTTAAGGACAAAGCCTCTACTTCTTCATTAGATCCCATCACCTCTCAAAATTAAAAATATCATTCAAGCAATTCTCTACTCTCTGCCTAATAATTTTTTCATTTTCTTGTATTTCCCCCATCAGCATACAATGTAATAATATTTCTTCCATTAATAAAGTAAGCAACCCCACTTCCCCCTCCAGCTACTATCCCATTATTGTCCATTCCTGTATAGCAAACTCTTTGTAAAGTTGTCTATAAATAGTTTCTAATTCTGCCCTTCCCATTTTCTCTTAAATATATTATAATCATACTGTTGCTCCATTGAACTGCATTCATGTCACAGTTTATCAGTAAACTTCATGTTGCTAAATCCAACAGGTTTCATCTCACTTAATCTACTACAGAAGTTGACACTGTAAGCCATTACCTCCTACTGGAGACATAAGCATTATGATAACAAGGATTTATGTCAGCTTTGTTCACAACTGCATCCATAGTACCAAGAACAATTTCCAACACAAAGAACTCAGCAAATATTTCTTGAATGAGTAATTTCCTTTCCAGTGAGTCTTTAGCTTACATTTATTTCCACTTCTGAGTAGCTATTACTAATATTCTGACTCTGTATCTTTCTAATATGCTACTTCTAATATCCTATGAAATGGGTAAAAGGATAACAGTGTTAAAATCGTGTGAAAAAGACATATATAGTCACTAAGTTAATGGCTGGAGGACTCTACAAGTAACTGAAATCTAAGAGCCTGAATGAAATCATGTTTATTTTTAACTAGAAACTTTGTTTCTTTTTGATTTTGGTTTCTTGATTTTTTTAAATGGAGTTAACTTTACTACATGAGTACTTGGGATAAGTGAAATATAACAATGATTAGTATCAATAATTTTTCAAGATTAATATATAAGGTTTTTGAGTGTTTTTTTTTCCTATGGGACATTGATGTGATTGATGGAAATATGCCAACAGGCATAATGTTTGGATGTACAGTTTCATTAATGTCAAGGAACAAAAGAGATTTATTGAGAAGCTAATGAAGCTTAATCTTCAGGACTCTATACTCACACAGTCCCCTTCTAACACCCTGGGAGGTGCTAACAATGCCTTCACATGATCGTGTTTTTGTACGAAATGCAAAAAAAAAAAAAAAAAGCTATTTTAATCACAAGTTGTTCAAATCACTGTTACTTTCCTCTCCAACAAGAACCAACCACTAAAATTTGTGGGGTTGGGACAAGAATAAAAATGAAGGTCCCGTCCTGCAGCCCAACCCCATTTCTACTCCAGACTCTATCCAATAAAGCAAAGGTCCTCAGCTTGCAAGTTACCCCAACCCACATATCTCAGCTCCATCTATACTCTCCCTACCTCCACTCTTGCAAACATCACCTCCCCACAAGGTCTTCGGACTCATACACCTGAAGTGCTGAAAGAGAGATTGCACCTGGGGGAGAGTCCCAGTCGTGCCCTGGAAGCAGGCTTGAATCTCTGTGGGGCAGAGAGTTCCAGGGTACCAGGTATCTAAGTCCTAGTGATGGGGGATAAAGGGAGGAAGAGCGGGGTTCAGCATAGTCTTGGGGAAGACACATTTTCATGGCTCATCAGACTCCTTGCCTCAGATCTAAGAGCAACTCTGAGGTCACTGACTCCGACACCCTCCCTGTCACGATTCTCCTCAAATAAGATGGTATTGGAATGGCCACAGGAATCCGGCTAAGAGGCAGTTGATTTCGGGATAGAATTTCTTTTTTATTAATGGAATATGTATTTATACGGTTTGCAGTCACTCCCAGGTATAGTTTAATTGGTACTGGCAACTCTGGTATAGAAATATTTAGGAATCCTCCCACGGATCGCTATACTGACTCACTCATTGAGGTGACGCAAAGGGCAGCAACAGTGGTCACATCACAAAATGATGCTCTTGTACCTGGAGCTCAAGGATGTGGGAAGTAGGGGAGAAACAAGTTTTCAGAAATACCTAGATAGAAGCTACTGGAGAGGAAACAAAGTTTGAAATGACATAGCCAAAATAATATATATGCAGGAAAGTCTTCTAAATCTTATGATGTATATGTGAAAAAGACTCTTGACAGAGGTTTTCCTAAATTTGACCCAAAAATCCTACAAATGTACATAGCATCATCAATAACAAGTCATAAAGCCAAAATTAACTATTTAAAAATTATCAGTAATAAAGTCACTCAACCATGCTACAAAATAAACTTTCTAGTCTCTCCATAGAAACCACTATAAAAATCATTGCCACATAAAGAGATGGTCAGAGAGTGTGCAGCCAAAGATGTAGGGAAAAAATACTATAAAGGTGTTATTTTTTCTGAGATTTGTGATGCTTAGAGTATTTATCAGCTTTTAAAGTGTATTTACTACTATTTCTTTACCTAATTAGATATTTCTGTACCCACAAGTTTACATTATTTGTCATAAAAAGGGCTCCCAAAATTACATAAACCTCAGGCCCCACAAAACCTGGATCCACGCTGGCAACAAATAAGGAAATATATCAGTTTGAAGGTGAATAGTCAAAGCAGAAGACACTATGATGTACTCTCAGACTAGTAAGGCCCTTCCCAGGATTCTGAAGTTCCTATGGAAGAAGTACCGCTGCTCTAGATGCCACGTGCACAGAAAGAGGGTTCCACTGGCCACGGGAAGCTCACCTTGTCTTCATGAGGAAGAGGCTACACGTCCTGCTCCTCCCACAACCCTCACCAAGTCTTCTGGATTCTCTGGCTCCAGGCCTATCTACTCACCAGATTTGAATAACTGGTGCAAATCAACACCCACACAGCCCCACACAAACATACATTCCTCTATTTTTACCACAAAACTTGATGAATCAGAGCTCAGTTTTCAAAAGCAACTCCCAGCAGACCCAGACTTTAGGTCAGTCTGACAACTTTAGGTCATTTGTGTTCTCCCTTCAAAGAATTCAACGTAAATCATGAAAAGGATGCCGTTTCCAGAACAAGACTTCTTAAAACATTAAACATTTTTAAGATACTTTCTAAATCCTATTTTTGACCCCACTTTCAACACAGAAATATAATGAACAAGAATGAGATTTGGCCTGGGTCTAGATATTAAATTAAAACAGAAAGCAGATAATGTCAAAGTCAATTGCCACCTGCAAACCATACAGGAGATTAGTGCACACTGGCAGTCCTCATCTTTATTGCATGTTAATGTGGCAAGTTTTCTAGAATCAGCGTCTAATAAATGATAATGCACCTCATCTGTCTATTTCACAGGCTAATGGGTAAGTCCCCGTGTCACACACGTGGACCACTTAGAAGAGGTAAGTCAAAGAAGATAAGGAGAGTAGAAACTTTTCTTCCTCTTGTTTACAAACTCACAGCACCTTAAGGGTAAACAAAACAGATCTGAAAGTGTCACTGCCCTTGCCAACCTTTTTTCATGCCAAACCAGACGATGCTTGTGGCCGTTATTAAAAGTGTGTGGAGAAGCTAGTTAGAAGCCAGAGGAGAATTCTGCCCTACTTTTCTCAGTGTCTGCTACTGGAGCTATCACTGTAACTGACAAGAGCCCTGTACTCTCTTGCCAGGAGGCAAAACCAGTCTGGGGAGCAACACTCAATGATTGCACATCTTTTTCCTTGGAGCTATGACAAGAGCTGATCTGTGCTGCCAAGTCCGCTTACACAGACCATCACTGCCCCCTTGTTTCTCATGGAATACTAGAAGCCCTGACTTCTTAAGAGAGTGCCAGAATAAATCTGCTGTATTAAATAAGGATGAGCATAGGTTTACACATTTTGTTCTAGACCCTAGTCAAGTCATATCTTAGAGTATGTCTAGTAAATAATTATTTATAGAGTAAATAAACTCTTCCCCTGGAAAACATACAGGCCAGTGCTGTCAAGCTAATCAACTTGAAACAATTATGTAAATTAAATAACTTTGACTCTTCTTTTAGTCTAGCCTTTCAAGTCAACCTATAATTTTACCTCCTTTTCTCCCTTTTTAGCAAGCCTATACCCTTGAAGCTAAATTAGCATATTTTCTTACTTAGCTGATTCATGTAAGACTATCAAAAGATTCAAGAGAGGAAAACTGGCTGTGCGCTGAAGAGCCACCTTAGCTTTAAGGTTAAAATATCACCTGCTAATAATGACCAAGACAAATGCAGAATAGGGCATTCATTATTTTATAGGTTTTTCACCTAACAAGATAGAAGTACTGTATAAACTTTTTTGCTTAGAAGCTTATTTTAATTCATTCTTAATATAAATCAATAAACTAGACATTCAATGGAAATTACCACAGATCTCTTTATCTTATGTTATAGATATTTTTCTGATTCCTTATAAATAATATATTGAAAATGTCATTATTCTTTGATATTAAGGTAAAAATCACTTCATCCAATATCTATTTTCACATAAAAGTTAACCTTACAGTCATTAAAAAATTCTCTTACACAGACGTCTGCAGAGATGTCTAGTATTCTAATATAATATGCTTGTTCCACTGTAACAAGGCACAAGACATAGTATTATGAATCTGTATAATTGTGAAGCTTAATGTATCCTTAGACACACCATTTTTTTAGATAAAGAAACTAAGACTGAAAGAAGTTCCATGACTTACCCAAGGTCAGAGAGTTCTGTAACCACAGGTCAGGCAAGAATGAAGTTTCTTTGCTTTTGGTCCCATGTTCTTCCTCCATTACAACTCAGGGCACATAGCAACACCCCAACAGTGACCTTAAGAAAGAAAGATTGATTTCAAAATATTAAAAAGTCTATATCTGAAAAATGGTTAAAGATGTGCTGTTCACCTATTTAGATTAAAATGTGAGCAAAGTAACCAAACAAAATTGTATTAATAACTTTAATGACTCCCCAAGATTTGATTTGTTCATTCCAAAGTAACACTGAATGAAGCTAATGTACATAAAAGTTGGCACCATTAAAAAAATTCATACAAAAATGTTTAGCTGGTCTCCACCTTAAAATAAAAGATGACAAATAAAGTCATTTACATAACCATTTACAATGGGTATGTCTTGTAATCTAGATTTTTAGTGAATGGTGTTTACATTTGAAAGACTTAAGAGAGACACATGTTGATGCCAGAAATTAAAGCTATAAAAAAAGAACTACTGTTAAGTTGTGTTTTAGAAATGTAGAGAAAAAAAAACTACTACAAATGATTCTATTAAAAACAAAATAAGTTTACCACATTTGACTCATCACCAATTAAAATGATTAGTATCTTAATTATTGATATTTTACTATTGATCTTCTTCTCCATATTAGAGCTAAGTGTGGTAAATATGGTGTGATAAACAGTATGTGAGAATATAGAACTTCTCTTTCTAAAGTGTTATCTGCAATAAATTATAAGTTGAAAAACTCTGTGCATGAACATGATACTGATTTCTTAATTTGCTTATATGAAGTTAAGCCCAAGAGGGTAATCTAAGAAACTCAACCACTCAATAAAGTTTCTTCCTCATTTGAATAATTCACCTTTATATCTAGTTGCAGTATCTGGCAACTTTTCACTCTCCTGTCCCCATGTTAATCATTATGCAAAGTTATGTACCTTAAAAAATTTCGTATCAATAGGCTGCAAAAAAAAAAAGTCTACATTTACAGAAGAAATTTTTGTTAGTAGCATACAGCTAGTGGTTTTTTCTTTAAAAAGCAAGAGTTTTCAATATAAGGCAAATTAGGGTTACTCAAAAGTCATTATAAAAGTCAATATAAATGTTAAAACATTACCACACCTATTAAGTAATCCTAAAAATAATAATTTTATTCAATAATCAATAACTTTGATATGTGAAATTATCCAAAAAGTTCAACTTCCATACTGTAATGAAGACTCCAATTTGAAAAACACTGGCTCAAAACTGAACCTTTGCTTTTCTGCCCTGTTTCTTCAAATCTGCCTTGTCTCCAGTATCCCCCAATACTCTAAATGTAACCACAGTACATCCAGGTGTTCATGGCTAGGAACCACTTGGAGTGGCTGATAATTTCCATGCTTATAAAAATAAAAACAGAGATCTTAAGCAATATCAAGTTATAGAAAGACAGCATTCTATGGATAAAGAATCCTAGGACCGAGCAGAACACATCCTAAGTGTTTCTTTTCTCATGCCCTGATGACTACTGGGGGTACTTTCATTGGAATCTTCCCAAGGCATTGGAAGTTAACAGAAAATTCAAGTGAAGTCTTTTTTGAAGTACTATATATCATTGTCTGTTTAACTTCAGAAAAAATTCTTCATAGGCTTATGTTCTGGAGAATAGCAATTTCAAGATCAAATAACGGCCAAGCATAATTGGCAGATTATTCACAAATTGTGATGGATTTTTGCCGATAACGATAACGATGAGCTCTTTCACCCCTTGCAACTTGCATGCATTGGTGATACAGCAGGCAAGAGTTAGAGAGCTATCTCCTGCTCCGGAGCAGAGGTTTTCCTCGGTATGAAGCTAATTAAGCCACACTGGGGCCCTATCCCCTGAACTTGCCATCATTAGTACCATACTGTAACAAGCGAAGCCAACTATGAAGGCCAAAATACTCCTATTGACATTCCACCTCTCATTTTCAGTCAGAGAGGAATCAGCCTTTTATATTTACTAGAAAGTTTGGTGATAAATTCCACAACTTAATTAAACAGGTATTTCAAATGGGATGCCAAAGTGACAGCTCAAACACCTGAGACTTTGTAGGTAAGGTCTGTTTCATTATTCTCTGAATCATACCATTTTCCCAAATCATCTGTGCTTCAGAGTTGGAAAACTTATGATGAAACCCAGAGGGCTTCACTTAGCATATGAAATATTTTCCTAAGAAGTGAATAATCACACACTTGTGTGCATATATGTATTATGTTATGTATGTATATTGTATGTACATATGCATATAAAACAGCAATTACAGATCATTGTTAATATATTTTCCCCAAAATATATCTCTGAATGCCATCATATGAACCAAGGCAATAAGGGAAAGAATATCATATTGCTTTCTTTCAGTGAATTGGCATTCTAATTTGAATTTGGAGTACTCTGAAGCCTGTACTGTTCACTTCACTTGCACTCTTTCTGTTAGTTATTTTGTGTTTAGGTGAAAATTTTTAATCTTTGATAATTGGCAAGAGGAGTATAAGTGATAGTACAGAATCTGTCACAAAGAAAACAGTGGAAGAATATATCAGGCTGATGTTAGGTTTTGCAGTAGATCAAGGAAATAGTACTAAACATAAGAGGTAGAACAGTGATAAATTAGGAAGTGGTAGAAGTTCTTTGACATTTTACAGTGCATAATGAAAATCACTGCAGTCTATGGTGGAATAATAAGCTGACCAGTCATCATTTAAGTGGTATCTGAATGAAATTTCAGCCAGGATCATATTATACTTTAGAAGATTTAAAAAGAACCACAGAGCAAACAAACAAGCAAAAAAGATACTAGAAACTACACCTTCTTAGGCACTCTGTTGTACTGTCCATAGACAGCACTTCTGTTTTTAAAAATGCATCCCCTATGTGAAACAAAAGATGTCCACACAGTTAGTCTTAGAATAGCACAAAAGTTTAATTATGCTAGTACTAATTTAGATCATCTGGAAAGGTTCATCAGAGAACCAAGAAAATAACTAAATATTACATTAGAAGAAAGATTTTGTGGTCCTAAACTGATTGCTTTTTAAAAATATTTTAGCTTGACTTTTAGCTTTGGCTAATACAGAGTAACTGGTATCATGGCCCTCCTATCACAAATAAACATAAAATTGAATTTATGTATTAATATAACTTTGTACAACAGATAGCACCAGATGATAATCTCTGCAAAAAAAAAAAAGGAAATATAATAAATGAGTCCAATGACTCCCTACCCTTTTGATGAGAGACACTTTCCAAATCATGACCCAGAGAGGTAGCACCCAAGAAGAACATGGAAATCTCTGAGATGAGGAAGTAGAGACTGAAAGATGAGGCTTCTTAGGAAGACAGATTTTGTGGGGCATGGTGCCAGAAAGGAGAAAAGTACTCAGAGAAGCAGTTGCAAAACTCTTCTACAGATCTCTGTAAGTCTTTCATCAAATACTAGACTGTGTGTGCACAGGGCAAGAGTCCACAAGGCCTGGCAGAAAAGAACAATTGGGGATCTGTGAGCAAAACATAGACTCAAGAGGCTGAACAATACTAAGATACATATTAGTTCTTACTAAATAGCCAGAATGAAGAGACTTCACTAAACACTCTGGGTAGTCTAATGAAAGACACAGAGATATTTAAAGTCAACACTACTCTAGATCCATCCTAACAAAGCTGAAAAACAGGTCTTGAAAAGTTGAAGCAGATACACCAGTAACTGGCTACCATTAACAAAACTTAACACTCTTTACATTAAGACAACAAGATTTTCAACCACATAGCAACCACAATGTCCAGCACACAACAAAAATTATACATGTGGAAAAGGAGGAAAATTAGTGAATTCATCAGCAGAATTACATAATAGGGAAAACTGATAGGAGTTTATTGGCTTAAAAAAAATAATATCAGAAAAGTAAATACATAAGTAAACAGGTGAATATATATAAGAATTTTTCTCATTTGCTAATTTTATTGAAAGAAAATTGTTAAAAGCAAAATAATAACAAAATATATTATAATATTTATATAATAGAAGTAAAATTTATGAAAACAATGAAAGTATACTGTCATACATTAATTAATAAATTAGGTATGCATATTATAATGCCCAAAGCAGCTACTGAGAAAATACTATAAAATAATGTAGCTTATATAACCAATAAAGTAAGTACAATGGAATATATCTTTTTTAAATCAGCTAAACCAAAATAAGGCAGGATAAGAGGGAGAAGATACAAAAGGCAATAAGGTGAAAAGACAAAATAAAGTTATCCACAGTCAAAAGAAAAATGAAAACTGTCTTTATTCAGAGATAACATAATTGTATACACAGAATACTAAGAAATCTTAAAAATAAAAAGTCTGCTAATAAGTAAATTTAACAAGGTTGAATTATAGAAGGGCAATAAACAAACATAAGTCATTATTTCCATTATCATAAAGACAATTTAAAATGAAACTTAAAATCAATAAAATCAAAAATATAAAATAATTAGGAATACATTTAGTAAAAATATGTAGAACTACCACCCTAACAATGATAAAACATTGCTGAGAGAAATTAAAGACGACCTGAATTAAAGACTCAATATTATTAACATATCAATTATCCTCAAGCTAACCAGTAGACTCAATGTTGTCCAGTAAAATTCCTAGTAGCCTTGTTTGTAGATATTGGGAAGTTGATTTTAAAATGTATGTGGCAATAAAGAAGACCCAAAACAGCAAAAGTAACCTTGAAATATAACAGAGTTGGAAGATTTACAATGCTTAACTTAAAGGCTTACCATATTAATCAAGACAGTATAATACGATGTAAGGATAGGCAAAGCTCTCAGTAGGAAAGAAATAAGCACATGCTTATATGGTCTTTTCAGCATACACAAAGGAGCTTAATGGAGAAAGACAAATCTCAACAGATAAAACCATATAAACTGGAGAAAAATAAACCTACACCTGTATCTCATACCCTTTACAAAAATTAGTTCAATATGGATTATATACCTCAATATAAAAGCTAAAACTATAAAACTCCTAAAAAATACTTAGAAGAATATTTTCATGACCTGAAGGTAAGCAAGGATTTCTTAGGACCAAGAAAGCATTAACAATAAAGGAAAATATTGATAAATTAGACTTTATGAAATTCAACAGTTCCTCTTCAAAATACATAATTAAAAAATGAATTGGTAAGCCAAATGCTAGGAGGAAAATTTGTGATACATAGAACTTTTATAACTCAATAATAAAAAGGCAAACAATTTGAAATGAATAAAAGACATAAGCAGACACATCACGAAAGAATATGAACAGATGGCCAATGAATCCATTAAAAAATGTTCAACAAAATTAGAGATTAAGGGCATGTTATAAAAAAAAATCTCTAATAAGTTACAACTACACACCCAACTGAATGGATAAAAATACAGATCAAGAGCAACACACATTAGTGAAAATGTGGACCTGTCATGCATTGTTGATAGGGATATAAAATGATATATATATATATAGGGATATAAAATGATACAGCCACTTTAGAAAATGATTTGGAATTGTCCTATAAAGTTAAACATATACTTACTATATGTTCCAGCAATTCCATTCTTACGTATGTCCCAAGATAAATGAAAATAAATGTCCACAAAACAACATGTAAAAGAATGTCCACTGTAGGGTTATTTATATCAGTAAAAAGATGAAAGCAATCCATGTATCTATCAACAAAGAATAATATATTTATTCAATGGAGCATTACTAAGCAATAAAAATGAATAAATTCCTGATACAAGAAACAATATGAATGAATCTCTAAAACATTATACTTAATGAAAGAAGCCAAATCTTTCAACTTTAAATCTGTCAGAAGCTTCCAATCACCTACAGGATAAAGTGAAAACTGCTTTTCACAACAGGCGAAGGCCTCCATAATCAGGTTCCAGCTGTACCTATCCCCACTTCTCTCAGCATCCTGAGGCTTCAGCAATACTAGATAGATTTCCCAGGAGTTTACAAACTTTTCTGTAAGGGTAGTACATATTTTAGCCTTTGAGGCAGTATGATCTCTATCACAAATACTCAACTCTGCCACTGAAGTGCACAAAGTACCATGACAATGAGTAAACAAATAAAGCTTTATTTACTAAAAAAAACAGGCCACTGGTTGCATTCGGTGTACAACTCATAGTTTGTGACTCCTGCTATAGTACCTACTGATCCCTGGACATAACACCAAGCTATTCTGAACCCCACAGAATGCCTCCTGTATGATTCCATGATAGAATACACAAAACTAATCCACGGTAAATGACACCAAGGCAATGGCTGATTTTGGGTGGTGTTCAGGGGGTTGCCTGGGAAAGGGTACAAAAGAATCTTCTTGGATGATGGAAATAGGTATGTGGGTACATGGGTGTTAACATTTTTCAAAGCTCAATTATGCCTCATTAAAAAAAAAAAGAAAGCAAAAGCAAAACTGAAAACTGTTAATCAAAAAATAAAAATGGCTGCTGATACTAATATCTAGAGTTTACAATCAGTGTTCTACATGTTATGTAACTATAGTCTGTTACAAAGATTTTAATTAAATGCCCTTTAAAAGAACTCAAACATTCTTGTCAGGTTTATACAGTAATAAAAGTGAACAATAATGAAAACTTAGTTTGAAAAAATTTAAGTACTAAGAATATTATGTTACACTATATAATTTTATCCCTGTTAAGTAAGCCAAGCAGACATGACATAATTTCCATGACACTAAATTATTGTACAGAATTTTCAGGGAGATGCAACTTTTCACTACTAGAAATGAGGAATTAAAAGGAAAAGCTGAATGAAACTAAGAGTAAGATTGCCATCAGATTTAAATATATATTTTAAATTCTCTACTGTCCCATATAGGCATATAAATACATACACATAATATAAATGGAAATACAGTGTGTTCCTTAATGGCTTGAGATTTGAAGCTTGTGTGTGAATGTGGGTTCCACCACTTACAAGCTGTGTGACTAGAGCTAAGTCACTTAATCTTTTAGTTTCTGAGTTCTTCTTGTATAAATAAGAGTAGTAATAATATCTAACAAATAGTTTTGTGAAGAATCTATGAGACAAAACAAGATTTTAGAGCTATACTTAAGACACTATGGGCTCAATAAAATTAGCTGTATTGGTCTCTTCTTACCAGATATGACCACAGATCAAGATATGGATATTGATACAGAAGTGAATTAGCTATGGATAGACAAAAAGCACTAAATATTTTAATAATGATTTTCCCTGGGTGGTGGGATTATGCACAAATTTTTTAATACTTTTATGCTTTCTACATTTCCACAATAAAGGTTTTTATAATCAAAAAATTTTTAATCTGGAAAGAAACAATAGTTATCTCTCCAAATCCCAGGCCCACATTCCAATACCCTCCAAGGTAGTCCAGCTGTCCTTGAGATATGCAGACATCATCCTAAGTGAATTCTGTGCTATAACTGTGAAAGTATCTCCTCAATAATTAAAGCATTAGCCAGTTGGCCTTTTCCATAAAATCATAACAGAAATGGCTGATCACCACATTATGTAGGAAATTCTGTATCCCATGGCTGGAGATTAATAGAGTGGCATATTCCATTGACATTGTCATACTAAGCAACAGTGTTCTCTCCATGCAGCCACAGAAGTGGGTACGCTGTTCTGAGCCAATCTAAGGTGATTATCATGGAAACAGCACTCATTTTACTAACAGCAAGGCATATTATCCTTCATGCATGGTGTAGCATCCAAGTTTAATAAGATTCTAAAAGTGAAACTGAGGACATTTGGGAAAAGGACCCTAAATCCTGTGGAAAGTATTTTGTCACCTCTTACTTGTTTATCACTTGTGTGTCAAACAGCCATCTCAGTTATGCTAACGGATCAATTTAATAGAAGGGCAAGTGGATACACCATAACAGAAGGAAGGCAATGTTGATATTACAGACTTGAAAATTTGATTAAAGGAGTAGAAAAAAGTCATCTCTCTATACTATAGTCATTCCATGGGTTGGCGGGGGAAGGATTAAACAGAAGATCATTTTATACTAGGATGGCATGGATAAATCAGAAAGCTGCTTTTTAAATTATAGTTTTTGGTGAAGCTAAGGGAGTATCAAAGATCAGGACTGGCTTCATGTTAAGGAGTATTCTGGGGACTAGGACAGCCTTGCCACTCTCCAACACAGCCTACCCTATTGCTAGTGTTCTTTCCAAAAGACAAATCCTTAGAGCTTAAAACCCATCAGAAGCTTCACCATCACCTACAAGATAACCGAAAACTTCTTTATTTGGCAGGCAAGGGCCTCCATAATCAGGCTCCAGCTTTCTCTATTTCCACCCCCACTGGTACTTCTGAGCCTTTGACAATGGTACCTGCTGATCCCTTAACACAACACTTTGCTTTCCATGCAGCTGTGCCTCAGCACATGTTGTTTTGCCTACATAAAATGTCCCTTTCTCCTTTGTTCACCTACATTATTCCTACTCATCCTTTACAATTAAGTTTTTTAATTAGTTAATTATACCTCTTTTGTGCTGCCCATACCTTGCACATGAGTATCTTAATAACAGAATTATTGACACGTGCATTTGTTTTCCTAGAGGACTATGTGTTTTGAGAGAGCAGTGAAGAGATTATATCTTTTTTTATTGAAGTACAGTTGATTTACAATACTGTGTTAGTTTCAGTTACATAGCACAGTGATTCAGTATTTTTGCAGATTAAAATTGGTTATAGGTTATTATAAGATAATGGGTACAATTCCTTGTGCTATACAATATATCCTTGCTGCTTATATATTTTATATATAGTAGTTTGTATCTGTTAATCCCATACCGTTAATTTGTCCCTCCCCTTCCCTCTCACCTTTGGTAACCCCAAGATTGTTTTCTATATCTCTGAGTTTTTTCTGTTCTGCATATACATTCATCTGTATAATTTTTTAGATTCCATGTATAAATGATACCATACAGTTTTTGTCTTTCTCTACAGAGAAAGACATTGCTGCAAATGGCAGTATTTCATTCTTTTTATGGCTGAGTAACAGTCTATCGTACACATGGACCACATTTTAATCCAATTGTCTGTTAATGGGCACTTGAGTTGCTTACATGTCTTGGCTATTGTAAATAGTGCTATGAACACTGAAGTGCCTGTATCTTTTTGAATTAGTGTTTTTGTTTTTTACCATATACTCAGGAGTGGAATTGCTGGGTCATGCGGTAGTTCTATTTTTAGTTTTTGAGGAATCTCCATACAGTTTTCCATAGTGATTTCACCAATTTACATTCCCACCAACAGTGTATGAGGGTTCCATTTTCTTGACAGAGATTGTGTCTAGATCACATTTCTATCTCTCTGCAGGATAAATGGCAGATGTTCTATAAAAACTTATTAAAGGTTGACTGTTGAATAAATAAACTATGGAAAATAATAAATACTATTTTTTAAATCAACAGAAGATTAAATTCAGAGGAAAAATACACATTAATAAAGGGTGGAGCAAAACAAAGTTACTCAGTAGTTATAAGCCTTATTTTCCTAACATTTCACCATATTTATCTCCATGAACTAAAATTTTTTCTTTTTATAATCTTTCAAATTATTTGGGTCTGATTTAGAGTGGCATTGCTTCCTTGACCTAATTGATATCCAACAGCCTAAGAGAATCATAATAACAACCGATGTGGAAGACTAAGGTCAGACAGGACTGTTTCTCACTGGAGTGAACTGAGGCTATTGAGGGTAAGTGCACTCGACTTACAAATGTGCAGATTTCCATGTACATCTCATAAGTAATCCATGACAGAAGCATCATCTGAAGTTTCCCCAAAGTAATTTAAGCTCCAGTAAAGATTAATTTTTCAGTCATTCTGTTTGACTGAAATGAGGTCCACCTAGTCATTCTGAATTTTTAAAACTGTAATGGAAAGTTTCATATTTGACATATTTTCCTCTGTGAGGAGTTTGACTAATATATCTCATAGGTTTCCCCACAATCCTTTTCCCTACTGTTGCACCACCTGATTAGAAGAGCCCAGAACATAGTTAAGCTTTCTAGCTCTCTCCAATTAATATCAAGTCCACAGAATAGAACAGCATTTACTAAAGTATGCTACATGCAACCCCAATTCCACAGGATGTTAATATTTATTATATGAAAAGAGGATTCTGTGAATAAATCAGCACAGTAAATGGTACGTTTTCTTTCACCAGGACTTCTCAGAGCATTTAATGCATTAAAGTGTATCAAAAATTTCATCTTTTTTTTAAAATTGAAGTACCATCAGTTACAATGTGTCAATTTCTGGTGTACAGCACAATATCCCAGTCAGGAATGTACATACATATATATTCGTTTGCATAAAAATTTTATATCTTAATATATGTGGATATATTATACAAGAATTACTGCATATATGACCATGACTCATTTTTTTCCAGAGCACCTCTCAATATACTAATGGTCTATGAAATATGCTTTGAGAAATTCTGCTCTCTCCTCCAAAAGAAGGATGTAAGGAATGTTAGATATTTCAAGAGTATCGTGGCAGTCCATTCTCAGTATGACAAGACAGACAGGGAATGACTATAATTAGCACTCACCAAAGTATAATGTGTCCCCCAAAGAAGAAAGATGCATATACGAGAATAGTTGAATGTTCATTTTTCTTGAGCACATTTAAACTGTTTTTCCAAATGGAAAAAAAAAAAAGGAGGCCATCACGGATAAAGCAAATATCTATATAAGTTAAAACAGAAATAGAATATTAAAGATGAAAACTTTTGGAGTCAGAATTAGGGACGTGGAGCAGGCACTGTCTCATCTAAAATTCTTTCTTAGAATTTCTTGTGCAGTAACTCACATACAAAAAAAGATTACACCAAAGATGTTTTTTGAATTAAAATATAAATAATACCACAGGTGCATCCATGGGTTTTTTCATCTGGAATGCTAAATAAATCATATTACACAAATGAAAAACATGTAGGCTCTCACTTGTGTGTGAGCATAGACATGGAAATATAACTTGCAAGGGGAGCCAGTTGGGGCCATTAACGATGATTAGAAGGCAAATCTTGGAGTAGCACAGATTAAGACAGACTTGAGATCAAAGATAAGGTGCTAGGAGCCCAAAACATGGGTAGGCAATGGTTAATATACAAAGTTCCAGGCAAATAGTTGGTCCAAGTCTGTCTATGGATAGAGAATATTCATCCAGTAAACAGAGGCTCAGCAGCAAGACTTCAGTCCGACATAAGAGAAACTGGTTAAAATTAAAATAGGCACATATCCTGGGAACACTAGGATTACACACTGTGCTCTAATCAGAATCTCTTTGGCGTAATTGGTTAGCACGTTCGGTTGTTAAATAAAAAGTTCATAGAGACAGTGTTGAATTTAATTCTGTATCTGCCACTTCCTAGCTCTAAGACCTTTGGGAAAGTTCCTTGTGAGGAACTCACAAGATTATCAAGACAATTAAATGAATTAATGCATATAAATGAACTAGAACCATCCCTGTCATTCAAAAGATGTTTAGTAAATTTTAGCTATTATCATCATTGACAAGTTTCCAGGATGGTATTTCAGTATTGAGATGAAGCAAAGAATTACTTATACTAAATACCCAAAGAGGATATGAACTGTAAGAATCTCTTAATATCAGAATGGAAACCAAGAGCAAAACCAACATGCAGTTTAGATGTTCAGGAAACAACACTAGACCATGTCTGAGGTCTAATTCACAGCCAGATATCTCAGGTTTAATGTCAGATCTCAGCATTGCTGATGGGGCCACTATCACCCTGGTCAATCTAGCTGAGGGTACCAACAATGCTGTACATCCTCTGTCTCTCTCTCTCCTGAAGGTATATTTAGTATGTTGAGGGCTGGTGTTCATTAATTTGTTTCTTCAGTGAGAGGCACAAGTACAGTGTACAGCACCAAGATAAACATGACCTGCTTCTGAGCCTGCACTTCACCACTGAGCAGCTAGGATCCCTTGAACAGGCCTAGTAATATGTCAATTCTAACTTCCAGGATTCCCAAGATGAGAGGCACCACCTTAGGCAGGACTTGAGCAGGAACTAAGGCAGGACAGAGCCCATAAATGGGAGATGTCTGGGAATACAACTGTCTGGGGATGAAGACAGTAGAGGCTGGAGACAGACAAACAGGAATTAGACTTCCTGTTCACCTCCTGCCTCATTAAATCTAGCTCTGACCTTTTTTCAATGACTTTCAGTGTTTGAGACTCTGCTAACTTTGCTCAGTTCTTTGTTTCTAATCACACTTCTTATTGATCTTTTGGTACTTCACTGGGCAAAGAGTATACGTAGAAAGTCTTTGTTAGTTAATATTGCCCCCATCATTACCAAGAGGGTTGGAGGTGTGTGTTCCTGATTCTGTGGATGGCAGCCCAATGTCAATGTAAGGTGACCTAAGCGATTCTGAAACATAGACACATACAAAGATACGTTCATCTTTGAAAACACTGCTCTTGCTTGATCTTTTTATCAGACAAGGAAACATAATTACCCGGTGACAGATCCGTGTATATACACATACACCCATGCTCACCCACCTGGATGCCATCTTGTCATCAGTAATCCATGTCTCATATTCTGTTCCTATAACTTCAGCTCAAAATTGGATAAAAAAAATTGGAAACTAGGATTTTGAGTTATACAAGATAGATAAAATTGGGATATCTGATTTGCAGATATCTCAATATAAACTATGCAAATAGAAGCAAAATGGTTGCCCTTTTCACACTCTTCGAAATGCAAACTATTAGAGCCACTGAATCACCTGTGAAACTTATACTAATTTTAAAAATCAGCCTCTGAATTGTTCCTTTTTTGGTTAGAGTCATCCTTTTGATTGGCATGCCCCATTAAAGCTTGCAAGTAATGGAAAGAGGTTGCTAAGTGGAAAATATTTCAAGAGCTTTGAAAATATAAGCTTGACAGAGTCTTAGCCTTGAAACCCTCAGTTTACAGGAAAATTTATTGTCCATACATGTTGTAGCATTAGAATTCAGCATGTGGCATTAAATCAAAAAAGAGACAGCCAACACCTACAGTTCTATGCTGAAGTAAAAAAGCAAAACAAAGTAACAACAATAACAACAACAAAACTGTCACTCAGAGAAGGAAAAGAAAATTAAGTACTAAGTACCAGGGAAAGAAATGACTATAAAAAGCACCATGGGAATGTTATAAACTATTGTTTTCTGGGCTCTGAGTGTGAGCTAGTAAGAAACCATCAGCTTCTTCAGATGGCTTCAACAGATGGAAAATAAAAATTACCAATGAATCTACTGGAACCTTATTTAACAGCTCTATACATTTGAGACACATTACAGAGCAAGAAGTAAAACTGAATATCCTCCATAAATACAGTTGTAACAGTTATAGAGGTGACAAGCATGAATCTGGCCAGACCGGGAAGACATTATAATTTTTGTGTTTTGCAGTATGCCAGTTTGCGCAACCAGGAAGCTACCATTTCCAGAGGAAATCGCAACAGGTGTAGCAGTCAGCTGTTCAACGCACTCTGCTTTGCACCCAGTGACTCACCTGGCTTTACCTGGCAAAGAGCCTAAGGTCCATTCCAAGTCCTTGAAAAATGTGCAAGGATCATCACTAAGAGCAACAGTTGAAAAAAATATATAGTCTATTCAGAAAAAAATTATTGTTCAAGAGGATATCTTTGTTATTACTGGTTCTTTGTGGTCCAGGAATTTAATAGCTCTCAAGCCTTTGTCTTTGCCCTGAAACTGTAATTCTCACAGAAACACCACTATTTCCTCAAACTACTCATTACAGCCTCGGATGTGAAAGACATAATAAGAACAAATAGTTAAAGACTCTTCTCAGTACCATGTACTCAGTCAGAATTCCAATTTAGTGCCCAGAAACACTGAGAAAGAAAGGAAGAGAAGAGATAACAGCAGAAAAAGCTCAACACGCAGAACAGCAAATCACCATAACTTGGCTTTGGGTAGTCTTTTAAATTAGAAACTTATACAGTGGTGAAATCATATACGTCATTGTTATATAACGAATAGCAACAGAACAAGAATGGTACTGGTGAATATAATCAAAGAAATACAAGATGTTTTTAACAAGCTGAAGTCAGAATATACTGTTTCAAGTGATCCCCATAGATTTTTTTAAGGTCCAAAAATTTTTTTAAAAATCTAAATGACAAAGGACAAATAAAGTATAATAAAAGAAAGCTTCAGGGTTTTGCTGAGTTCTAAGCTAGGTGATTACCTTTCCTCTCATGTTCCCTGAACAGTGCAGCTGCTATATTATTTTGCCACACACATCCTTGCATGAGCTCTTTTGTTGGGGTATGTATGTGCTTCAGAGAAAAGACCCAGCTACTGGTGTTTATCCAACAACAGAGGAGCCCTATTCACAACCCCAGCAAACACATAATGAATAGAACCAAGTCCAAATTGTGCCAACTAGATTGTCACGCTGACCCTGCAGGACAATTTATTATATTTCAAAGCAGCTATTAGTAACACATGTAAACAAAGTGGCTTAAATTTTAATTTGGAGCATACAGCCAGTTCTGTTGTTTACCTTCCATCTGTTAACCCTTCCTCCTTCTTACCAAAACCTGAAACTTTTTTAAAGGTATTCACACCTCCCACAAACAACCCAAATCACTATGGGACACAGTGTTTCTAACTGCCAGTATTTGTTTCTGAAATGTTCACCCGGCCAGTATGACCTCCAGTGGGAGATATTGCAAAAACAGAGAATTGAATATTTGTGCACATCCTACTCTATTCATCTGGATATTGTCCAAACTTAAGCAGAAAATGAGTTTTTTTTAAATCAAATCCTAATACTGCATTTTGTTCTGATGTCCACCCATTCATCCCTTCCAAGAGAGTCAAGGAAAGGTCTTGTTTTGATCCTTGTTAGAAACAAGATATTTTCTAGCTTCCTTAGCCTCACCTAAAACTGCCTTCCCAAGTCCTTGGAATATTGATGTTTACATTGCTGACAATGAACTCAGACACACCACTGCCCCAGGATTATTATCTATTAGTTTTGGGCTGCTGTCATGAAACTGATATTTGATGAAGTTTATTCAATGATGGTAAAGTCATAAGATAATTTTATTAATTTTGTTTTTTTTTAAAAATATCCAAACACAAATTGTCCTGGAAAGTGATCAGCTTTTAAGATTATGCCACACGCTTCTAATGAGGCTTCCGGTGCCCAAGTAATTTTGGAACAACTCTAGAGAATTCAGGGTCAATTAAAAGCCACAGAAAAGGAAACTGCTTTATTATATACCACATACAAACTGTGACCACAAGCAAGGCTATCAACACAAATATTCAGGATATCACATTTAGTGACCAGTTCTAAGGCATCTGGATACTAAGTAGGACAGAGACACGTTTCAACATGTTGACAGTGGTAGAATTTTGACATGAAAATACGTGTTTCCCTTGAGGATTTTAAAATATATCATCAATTAAATAACTTTTTGAGGTGTTTCATTATGTGGTCACATATACTGGGTTTGATAACATTAACATGGATACCTCTCTTAACATGCTTTTTGCTTTACTCATTTATTTTCTGCCACCCTCACTAGTATATAAGCTCCCATAAAGCTATGGGTTTTATTATTTATGCATCCCCAGTGCAGAGATCTGTGCCTAAGACAGAGTAAGCAGCCAAGAGATGTCTGCTGAATGAATGAGTGAGTGAACCCAGAATGCAGGCCATATGCTCTGCAAGGGAACACGTGAGTGAGGTACAGGCTCCCAAGCATCTACTAGGCATGGTGCTTGGAGCACAGATAAATAAGCAAATGATCACAGCACATCACTGGCTTGGCAACTTTGCAAAGATTTTTGTATTTTCCTACCTAACCACGAGAAATACCTTGATACACTGAACCACTAGCATTAATATTAAAAGTTAATCTAGCCCGAGCAATTGGTAATCACTTATTGTCTTGGATTTTTGGCTAAGAGTTTCTAGATGTCCTAAGGGAAGAATGCATGAATGATTGCTGAGCATGACATCATAGTCATCAAATCATTTTATTCGTGACACCCTGGGAGCCACTAAAACTAAATTATGTTAAGTGCATCACTTGAAAATAAAAGGCAGAGTACCTGAGACCTGAGACATGACTAACAGAATAAAATTACAGAGTTTGTGAAATAATGACTGAATTGATGAAGAATTTTAAATGGTGAACTGAGATCTTCAAATACAGGCACCAGAATTTATATCCAATTGATTGTGAGGTTTAAAAAAAATGGAAAGTAAGAATCACATCTTGTAATAAGCGTAAGACTAAAAATAAGTTCTTTTTTAAACAGGTCAACAAAAAGTAAGTATGGCAAGAGAGAAGCAAGATGAAAATGCTTAACAAAATCAATCCAGGTCTTGCTTGACTTCAAGGACACAGTTCACATATTACTTTGTGTTATTTGCACTAATAAGATAAATCTATTACTTTCAATAAAATTAACAATCAAGACAATTTTGCTTTCTGACAGCTAAAGCTTGCTTTATGGTTAAGATATTAAAAATGGAACGAGGTGGAGATGTCCTCATCTTCTACACAATATACTTGAGAAAGATTACTTCTTACCCTTTACATTAAGATCAACTACATCACCTAAACAGCTGCCAGTAGTGGGCATGCTTATAGCAGTTTTCATGTGGTTCCTTCACATCCTTCTCAGTGGTCAGTTCATACAGGCATATGACTTGACATCACTCCCAAGTCCTTCACAAAGTCACCTTTTCTCACAGTAAGGTGCTTCGGGGTCTCTGAGACTATCTACCTGATGCTAACCTAGGAAACTCTATATCACTACCTTGAAACAAAACAAAACAAAACAAAAATGTATTCAGCAAATCTATACTGTATGACAGAGCTCAACCCTTTGGCATGTGTCATTTCATTTTAATGTTCACTACTCTGCAAGATAGAGATTAACAGCCCTATTTTATGAATTATGAAGCTGAGGAGTCACGACTTGCTGAAGGTTAGAGAGCTGGCCCATCAGCTTGGCTGTATTGATCAGATCTTTAAGGCTAGAACTTTTCATACCTTCTGCAGCAGCCTTCCTAATTAACTTCTCAGAGTTGTTCAGTTCTCACAATACACTTTCACATTCTGTATCATTGTGGTGATTGTTCAGTGAAGATACTGGAATAAGTTTTCCCAAGAGTCCAAAACAAATTAAAGACCTAATTCATAAATGACAACATCCATGGCATGAAAAATAAAATAGCTAGGCCACAAGTCTAAAAGACCATTTCTTTTGAAAGACTGCAGCTGGCGCACACAGATAAATGATTAGTGTTCCATGATTTGTATGCAGCTGGCAGTTTGTCTGGACCCTTCAGGTTATGACCATGACACTGGGATACTTTTGATTTTCTTCTTAATTGAAAATCACATGGTAACGATGGCCAAGTTCTGTGTAACACAATCTCATCATCTTGCAGGGGCAATCAATGACTTCAAAGCTGTCTGGCCCTAATAGAAGTGCACTCAAATAGCTTTCAGGAGAACACAATCACTGTCTTCTCTTTTCTAATTTTTCAGCACAACAGTTTGGAGCAATGGAGGAAAAAGTCTGTGACTAGAAGAGAAGATGTGAGTTTTTATCTTGGTTTTATTACTTTCTAACTGGGTTACCTCAGGCAAGTCACTTAACCTCTCTGGGCCTAAATTATCTCATATGCACAACCTGGAGATAATAACACTTGACCTGCGAACCTCATAGGGCAGTTAGGAGAAAATCCTTTGACATAAGGTCAGATGCAAAGTGTTACGTAAAGGGCAGGCAAAGAAACCTGGAGGTTTTCAATCAAGAGCCTGATTTTTACTTGTCTACCCAATTTTTAAATATAATTTAACCTTCTATAATGTAGGGGAATGAGAATTTTTGCAAGAATTGTCTTAAAAATTTATGACGTTTTCCAGCAAGGTTTTTATGTTTCTCAAATAAAATGTGGTGAGTTTTTGGTTTATTTTGGATTATTTTGTTTTTGGTTTCACAAGTAATATGTGCACTTAAGGAAATTTTTTGAATAATTAATATATAGTGGGGAAAATTACCCATCACATATTCCACAGATAATGTTTTAATTTATTCATTTCTAAGGCATCTCTTTGCACACATATTTTTGTATTGAATGAAAGATTCTTTAAATTATATAGTGCTTTACAACTTTCAAAAGTTTCACACACAATTTCATTTTTAAAAAATATTTATAAATAAATGTATATTGTTAATACACAAATTGGACTCATTGTTTAGAAATTTATTTTTTCATTTATTAAGAGCTATCTGTGGATTATTAGTCTGTGGAAACATGAGCTCTTCAAACAGAAACACAATATTTCATTGAATAGATGTAATATTTAATTTTTGAACAAACTGAGGTTTCTTTCAAATTTACGCCATTATCAATAATTACTTTATAGGTAAATCATTGACTATTTTTTGAATATTCTTTTATGATTGGTGCTTAGAAGTGGGATTTCCAAGTTAAACATTTTGAATATTTTAAAAGATTTTGTTACATATTGAAAAATTGCTTTCACAAATGGTGTTAATTTACACTCCCCTAAGCTGTGAATGAAACCCCCTATCTGGGGGGTGGTCATCCCCACCAGAATTGAACATCCTATCACACACTCACACATACAGACACACACATACATAGCACAACACAGAACAGTACATAGCATCTATAAAGATGACAAATACATAAGTTTGTAGTCATATCTCAGATTGGTGATAAACACTTCTATGTTGTTAGAAGACACATTCCAGTAATGTGTGGTGATAGTACTTAAGAAACTGAGGCTATGCATCTTTTTGTCACAGATTATTTGCTTAGGATAGATTCTTAAAAGTGAATTTATAGGGGAAGAAATTTATGAAAAAGTTAAAAAAAAAAAACAAACCTTTATATACATTTCAATTGCTTTCCACAATGATCATGTTGGTTTAGATTCCCACAAGTGATATTTTCCATTCATTCATTCATTCATTCATTCAACAAACACATACTGACCACTTTCTCATGTCAGGCATTGTTCTAGGCACTAGAGATACAGCAGTGAACAAAGTAGACAGAAACTGCATCCCTCAGGGAGCTCATGATCTCGTTGGGAGGAGACAGAATAAACAGGATCGATAAGTGAAATATACAGATGGACACAACAGCTAGGGTGAAGAAGTAAGGAAGTGGGAAGGAGAGTAATGAAGGTGGGACTTAAAATTCTAGATAGAGTGGTTGAGGAAGGCCTCAAAGAGAAAGTGACATTTGAATAAAAATTTCACTATGCTACTGATAGGTAAGATGAGAGTCAAGAACTGGTCAATGGCTGGATAAAGAAGTGGTTGTATATTTATACAATGGAATACTACTCAGCCATAAAAAAGAATAAAATAATGCCATTTGTAGCAACATGGATGGTCCTAGAGATTGTCATTCTAAGTGAAGTAAGCCAGAAAGAGAAAGAAAGATACCAAATGATATCACTCATGTGTGGAATCTTAAAAAAAAAAAAAGTACACTGTGAACTCATCTACAAAACAGAAACAGACTCACAGACATAGTAAACAATCTAATGGTTACCGGAGAAAGGGGATGGGAAGGGACAAAATTGGTAGTTTGAGATTTATAAATGTTAGCCACTAACTATAAAAATAGATTAAAACAAGTTTCTTCTGTATAGGACAGAGAACTATGTTCAATATCTTGCAATAATCTTTAATGAAAAAGAATATGAAAATGAATATATGTATGTTTATGCATGACTGAGACATTATGCTATACACCAGAAATTGACACATTGTAACTGACTGTACTTCAATAATAAAAAAATAAAAAGAATTGGTGGGTGGATTTAGCAAAGCAGTGATCTTGCTGACCTTATTAAGACCAATTTCAGTAGGCTGGTAGAAATCAGAGTATGCACCTAAGGGAGAAGAGTCAAAGAGGTCACTAGATCTGTAAGTACAGAGCTTCCTCCACTTTCAATAGGGGGTTACCTCCTAATAAACCCATTGTAAGTTGAAAATATCATAAGCTGAAATGCATTTAATACATCTAAACTACTGAATATCACAGCTTAGCCTAGCTTACCTTAAATGTGTTCAGAACACTTACATGAGCTTACAGTTGGGCCAAATCATCTAACACAAAGTCTATGTAATTTATTAAATACTGTACTGAAAGTAAAAAACAGTATGGTTTTAAGTGTATCAGCTGTTCACCCACATGATCGCGTGGCTGACTGAAAGCTGGAGCTCACTACAGCTGCCCAAGCATCACAAGAGGGTATAGAATCATATATCACTAGCCTGGGGAAAGATCAAAATTCAAAATTTGAGGTACATTTCAACTGAATGCATATCACTTTCACACCATCATGAAGTCAAAAAATCACTGCTGAACCATCGTAAGCCAGGTAGCATCTATGCTTAAGTACTTAAGTTAATGAGGAAAAAGATATCTAATCCAGCTCAGGAGACTGGAGGGTGGTCTAGGATCAAAGACCCAGATCAGAATAAACTTCATTTATCTGGCCGAATGTTCTCTGTGTATCATATATGCAATGCATTATCGTCAGCCTGGTACTTTATTTTAAAATGCTTAAATCTGCTATATAAATTACCCTGGGAAAGGTGAGAAGGGTTACTTATCTTTAGGAGTATCCGCTCTCTGAATCTGCACTCTGGGGTAGCTATGCAAGTGCTTCAAACTCATCAAAATCTACCTTCAGAACATCCATTATTTGGCATAAATTAAGTTAGAAATAATTTTCATTGATAAAATAAATCTGTTCAACATATGTGATTAGCCAGAAAGATTTGGCAACACTCCTTTGCTTGAATATAGAAGAATCCTGAATCCCAGTTTGAAACAGCACTTTAGGTTAGGAGCTCCACTTAGGCTTGTCCATCCTTGCTTTGTGGAGGACTCTGATTCCAAATCCAGACTAGAAAATTGACTGAACTTGCCTTCAGAACACTGTTAGATTCACCTGGGAGCGAAGCTTTCGTGCAATATGCCTGCCTGAAAGCCTGAGGTCCTCCTGTATCTTTTTCTCCCTAAGCTTCTAATTCAATTTCATGCCTGAAGTGCTGGGGACACTTGTGAGCCAAAAAAATGATCTCCAAAGCATGTATGGGTGCTATATCACCTTCCAAGAGGTCCATACACCATCCCCTGGTGACTAGGATAACCTGGATGCCACCAAGCCTTGTTGTACCTGAATAAGCTCTTCTGTGTGAATTCCTGGGGAGTCACTTCCTGGATGTTTGAGGATGTGGAAATCTTCCAGAAGTTGGGTGACCACCTGACCGGCCTGCACAGCTTCTTTGGGTGATTGCTCCATGAGAGACTCGTTGTCAAGAATGGCAAGGGACATCCAGTTTGGGACTTCTCAGTACGGTTGCTTCAGCATCTTAGCCTAACAGCTTCTCCTTGAAGTTCTTCCAACCCTAGGGAAGCTTCTTGGCCATTCTCCAAGCCTACTCAACCATGAGGCAAATGGAAAGAGTAAAGCTTCTCTATTTCTCCAAACAGCTTAAGCTCAATGTTTTCCTTTATTTTATTTTATTTTATTTTATTTTATTTTATTTTATTTTATTTTATTTTATTTTATTTTATTTTATTTGTATTTACTTATTTCTGAAAGGACTGCTATATATTCAGGTGTTGATTTTTGCCCATAAACATGTGGGTAGATCTTCCTAGGCACCCCTCATTACAACCCTAATCCCTGTTAGAATATTCTAGGGCAGTTCATCTGCAGAGTCCCTAGACAAATTTCCAGTATCTAACAGTCTTTTACCTCTGCTTCTAGTACATGATTATCTGGCTCTATAGAGATGAATTCATGCCTTAAATATTTGAACTATTCTAAAAGTAATTAGGAATAGTGACATTGGAATCAGGCAGAAGTGGTTCTACCAACTCTACCATTTTCAGGCTGTGCAATCATAAGCATATGATTTAATCTTTGAAACTCATTCCCATCACTTGTAAGATAGATATGATAATATCTTTCTTGCAGTGTTATGAGAATTAAATAGAATAGTATATGTGAAGTGTTTAGCAAATTGCCTGGCACATAATAAGTACTAGATAAATGGTACCTAATATTGCTACTAAAGCAGCAATGTTTTCTTGCCAGCTTAAGTGTACAGAAACCACAATTCTCAGAATGCCTGCTTTGGCACTTGCAGTTCCCACTCCTCCTTACCACTGTTTGTTCATACATGGTTGGACTATATCACCTCTCACCCATGGCCAAACTGCATTACAGGGAAAGGTATAAAAGAACAGCCAGACAGCAATAAAATTGCTGTACATTCGTCAGAAAACGACTTGCTTATAGTCAGAGGATGGCTTCACTTCTAGTTAATAAACTGACTCAGTGTCTTAGAAGCAATAGTTTATAGTAAGAGTAGATAGAAGGCCACCCTCTTCCTGTATAACCAAAGTCTCAGTAGTCTATCTGAGATTTGTTAATAAAAACTCCTTCTAGGAAATGTAATTTTTTACAATTAATCTTAATAATCCTCATTATTTTCATTTGATTTATCTTTCTATATTCTGGTTGGTTTCTGTTTTGTTGTTATAATTTTGTTTGGTTTTGTCTTTTTAGGTTGTTTTGCATTGGTTTTTTTTCCTATCCAGAGTCTTAATAGCTGCCTGACAACATTTTTGTTGACCCAAAGTCCGCTGAGCAAGCTTGAGTGTCTTATAAAAAAAAAGTGTTCAGAAATACTATCAAATATATTATAAAGTCAATGTAGAAATTCTGTATCAGCATATGCTCTCCAAATAAGAATTTTTTAAAAAAAAAGAATTAACAGACTATCCTATGAACTCAATGTATTACTAAATTATCTTAATTGATTGCCTTTTCATAAGAATCTGAAAGAACACTTAAAGATCAATTTGATAACATGCTTCTAGAGTCATCTCTACCCCACTGGATGCACGATTTTCACTCATACATCCCAGACTGTTCATTCACATGTCATCTCAAAAGAAACCATCAGTACAATTAGACAGAGACACAACAATAAGTACCTGGAAAGCACTGGGCGGAGAGAAGCCTAAAAGTGTTCCAATTGTAAGTTGCTCCTGCAAGCCTGTGAGACTTCTCAGGAAAGAGCTCTTCAAGTGAACGAGCTAATAACTAACACATCCTCCCAGAGAAACTGAACAGAGCCCCTACCAAAAGCTCAATACACATCACTGAGCAGGCTGCACATGAACACACTCAGCAGCACAATAAAACTCAGTAATATATCTTAAAGCTTTGCAAATCATTTTATCTCATGATTCTTTCAACATGTATATGCTAAGAATCAATCATCTCCAAGATCTTTGGGGGACACAAAAGGTAAGAGACATGGTCCAGGCATCCAATGAGCTTATACTTGACCCAAGGGGCTTTCAAAAATACTCACAGCAAAAGGACACAAACTCAAAATATTGAATATGCTGCCAAATAAATGTTTGACAGTGACAAAGAGTTCAACGAAAGACTATAGAAGAGATATACCCATCAGTTGAGAAATGAAAGAAATCTTCGAGGAATATCGTAAAGGCAAGTAAATCCCAAAATTGTGATGCAAAAAAGAAAGGTATTCCTCAACAAACAAAGTCTGCTCAAACAGTAAGCACTGAGTTCGTGTGTCTAGTTACAATGGAAATTTCATGTAAAAGAATTACTCGGAAGGAAGCTTTAACAACTTTGTGGAGGGTTTAAGTGAAAAATAAGACAAGCTTGTATATCTACACTTGGTCCTTTCAATTAAAATGACAAGCATTCAGAATCTTAGGAAAAAAATTCTCCTTCTGCACACACACACATGTGCACATACACATATGTGCACACACACACGTGCACATACACACATGTGCACACACACACACACCCGAATGAAATGGCAGGATATAAAGCAGAGGAGACATTTAGACTCTTTTCTGCCTCTCTTCAGATTTCTGAATCTTACTGTCACAAGTCTGCATCCTCAGTGAAACCCTCCCTTGACTGTCCAACTCGCAGTAATTTCTTCACTCCTCCCAAATCCCGGGTCACTTGCTATCTCTATCTCTCACTTGGCAATTCTGTTTGACCTTACTTTGCCCTTTCTCTTTTTATGAACATAATATTCTTAGCCAAATTTTAATATATCTTGAGAGCAAGTACCATGTTTCATAGTTTTATCCTTATACTTATTTTCATTTATTAATCTAATATTTCTGGTACCAGTACCTCTGGGTTATGAGAAAGACCACTCTATATATTCTGGTGGAAAACAAAGGAAATAAAAAAAAAGGCCATTACATCCTCACTATCTACTAAGTAAAGTGAATTGAAGAATAAAAATATATGGCCTTGTTTCCACCCTAACCATATAAATGCTTTTAAAATAAGCATTCTTTAAATGTTATCTCTCAACTTCTTTAGACTAAAGGATACAGACATAGTTTAATGCTAGTACTTAAATTTAATATACCAGAGCTTTATAATTACTTTGTAGTAGGCCTGGGGAATAGTTATACCACCATTTGGTGAATTTTCTTCTCAGATGACATCATTCTGAGTATTTAACCTCAAGGGGCTTTTAATAGAGGGTAGTCACCTCAAGTTGCTATGAGAGTTAGCTGTAGAAGTTTTTATTAAAACAGGTTACACTCCAATGTAAATTGGCTGAAATATCAGAAATTTTTGGTCTTATCATTGACTGAAGAGATATTTCATGAGAATATCAATCATAAAAGCATGCCATATTTACTTTATTACTATTGGGGTTTAAGAAACACATTAAATAAATTTATTTTTCTTTGAACTATATAAGATCTATTGTGTAAAAAACAGGAATCAGGTAGATGGAAACCAAAATGTCTTCATCTTTCAAAGAAAATATTTCTTAAAGAAAACTATAAGTGAACACAAAATTAAAGGGTCTAATACAATAAGCCTCCATACCCAACCATCCAGCTTCAACATTCCTCAATTGCTGGCCTCATCTGTCTCATCTGTATTCTCCCATCCATTTTCCTATCCCCTCCTGGATTATTTTGAAGCAAATCCCAGACTCAGTAACATTTAATCTTTAAATATTTAAGTATATATCAATAAAATATAATAAATATTTATAACAAATCATAGTGCCATCATCACACCTAAAGAAAAAATAATTCCTTAATATCTGTCACAGGGAGTGTTCTAAGATTACCCCAATGATCCTCACCTTCTAGTATGCAAGCTTTCATTGTCATTGCTCCCTGTGATTGTGACTCTGTTATGAACAGAATACTGCAAAAGTGATCGATTAGATCACTTTTAGATCACAAAAAACTTTAGATTAGATCACAAAAACTGAGATTAGATTACTGTGACACTGGGGACATTTCCTAATGACACTTGCACATTTTTCTCTCAATCTTTCTTACCATGTCTCGACTCTTTCTCTGTCTCTCTCTTTCTCTCTCCCCCCACACCCAGTCTCTCTCACTTTGTCTCTTTCTGAGCCCTCATCTGTAGAAGGCAAGCTCCCTTGTGAGTAGTCCTACGGAGAGGCCTGTGTAGCATGGAAAGATGACTCTGGCTGTCAGCCAGACTGGATCTGAGGCCTGCCAGTAGCCTCATGAGTGAACTTGGAAGCAGATCCTTCCCAGTCAAGCCTTGAAACACCTGAAGCCCCAGGGAAATTCTTGATTGTAGCCTTAGGAGAGACCCTGAGGCAGAAGCACACAGATAAGATAAGCCACACCCAGATTCCTGACCACAGAAATTGTGAGATAACAGATGTTTGCTATTCTAAGCCAATAAGTTCTGGGGTAATTTGTTACAGGGCCATAGATAGCTAATATAATATCATTAAATACTCAATCAGTGTTCAATTTCTCCACTGTCTTCTGTTTGACTTTTATAGTTGGTTTGTTTGAATCAGGATCTAAAAAGGTCCTCATGTTGCATTTATTTATGTCACTTAAATCTTCTTAACACTAGATTCCTTTTCCTTCATTTTTTTTTCTTTGCTATTTTCCACATTTGTTATTGATAAAGCTGATATCAGTGACAGGGTGTGAAGATAATGGGTTTGCCAGCTCCTCCTGCTACTCCCATCTAGACCTAAAAACAGCTCTCTGGGAGGAAAGTTCAGATGTTCTGAGCAAGTACACTTCTCCACAGTAGTATCTTGAAATGATCTGGCATAAACATACCAGAGAAAGACTAATGTCCCCAGCTGAATGGGCAATAAGTGATCAGTCATGGTAACATACATTATTTTAGACTGAAATGAAATATGAGGGCTATACAATCAAATTTTTAATTTCTTTATATAAAAATAACTACAGAGACCATTTTAAAATTACCTCTTGTTTTTATTACTTTTGAATAGATTAGGCTTCAACTAAAGAATGTTTCTCACTGTAGTTTGAAGGGAAAGATGTCAACATTAAACAGATTGCTAAAGTGTGTGCCCTTAACCAGTTTATAATTTATAGGGAAAGTTAATCAAGCAGTTACACACATGCACATTCATATACACATATGCACAAAATGTGAGAGACACATGAATTTTTAAATGTATGCAATCCTTTGAAAGAAAAAGTACGTCGCTATGAAAACATAACAAAAATCTAATCTACTTTAAGAGGTTAGGGAAGGCTTCACTAAAGACATGGTATTTGAATCTATATGATAAAAATGAAGATACTATAATGATCATATCGTAGATTTTGAGTTTTATTCTAAGATTGATGACCAGATATTGAAGAATTTTAAGCAAAAGAAAGGCATGACAGGACTTAGATTTCAAAGGGAATGGAAAAGTGTTTGGAGAGGGGCAAGCATGGTACACTTGGCTCAACATCTGTCTTTAACTCTATCTCTCTGATTTCACTATCCATATACCCTAGCCATTCAGTTCCTTGCCTTTCTACTCCAGTGACCTTCTCATCTACCCTACCTCAACCATCACCCGTCTTACTATGGACCTTGTCATTACCAACCACTGCCCTCCCTTCATAACCTCAGTTTCAAGCATCTCACTCTCTGACCATTACCATCTAACATTTCCAATTCATTTCCTCCACTAACCATATTAGTTTCTTATTGCTGTTCTAACAAATTACCACGAACTTGGTGGTGCAAAACAATACAAGTTTATTATCTTTGTAATATCTTCACAATTCAATATAAAATGGGTCACGTTGGCTAAAATCAAGATGACAGCAGAACCCGCTCCATAATCAACCCATCACTAAATTTGGGGTGGCTGAACACTTCCTTCTTGTTGAAACACTTTCTTTACTTGGTTTTCAGGACACCACTCTCTCTTAGGCATCTCCTACCTTTGGCTATGACTTCCCAGGTTTCATTACTGGGCCCTTTTCCTCCTTCTAAGCTCAAACATTGGAGTATTCTAGGGCCCAGTTCTTAGGTATCTTCTCCTGTATCTAATCTTTGCTGTTCAAGTGATGTTATCTTGTTCATGGTTTCAATTACCACTATAGTGTATAATGTTTCAAATATCACTATACTCCTACACGTCATTCTAGATGTGATATAGTTTTAGTGGGTAAAAATTACAAGCTCCAGATTCAAGGCCCCACTTTGCCACTTACTAACAATGTGTCATTGAGCAAGATAATACTCTGTGCTCAATCTCCTCATCTATAAAACGGAACTAGTAATATTGAACTCATAGGAATACTGTGAGGACTAAATGAGTGAATACATATGTAAAGTGCTTAGAACAGTGCCCACCATATTGTAATGTTCAGTAAATGCTATATATTATTGTTAGGCATCCACTTGACTTTTTCAAGTCTAAAATCCTGATTTTTCCCCAGCACACTTATCTTCCTACAGTCTTTTCTATTTCAGCAAATGTCAGTTCCATCCTTCCAGATGCCTAGGAAAAATAACTGGAAGTTATTTCTTTCCCTTATACCCACAGTCAACCCTATCAGCAAATTTTCAGTTTTACCTCCAAAACACGGCTGGAATCTTACAATGTTTCACTGTTTCCATTAATAGTATCTTAGTGTAAGTCTAAGTCTTCATCTAAGGTGATTGTCACTCATCCTATATCCTCATTGGCCTAACTACTGGTCTCACTGATTCTACATTCTCCCTTAAAATTAGTTTTCAATACAGCACCTACAATGATTATATTAAGTCATAAGGAAAATCACCTTATCTGGCCAAAACCCTTCAGTGGTTGCACATTCAGAGTGCTCCACTCAGAGTACAAGCCAAGGTCCTTACAATGGCCTCAAAAGTTGTATACAATTCTGCTCCATGTACCGTCTCAGTTCTTAACTCTGTCAGTTACTCCACTGAGACTACACTTGTCTCCATGTTCTCAGGTCCTCCAAGTACAGTCCCACTGAAGAGCCTTGTACAGACCAAAAGCCTCTTATTTGTCAGGCTTCATGTTTCCTTTGCCCTACTTTATTTTTCCTCCTTAGCACTCACAACTGTTTAACATCCTATATATTTATTAGTTCTTACCTCCTCCAGATCAACTGTCAACTTCATAAGGATAGAGTTTGTTGTATCTACTGTTGTATTTCAAATGCCTAAAACTGTGTATGGCACATGATAATCACTGAATGATTTAATCAATCAATCAATCAATTGATCAATCAATGATTTTATACAACCAGTTGAATGATACTGACATTCAAGGAATTCAGGGAGACTCCAAAAAAAAAAAAATGTTTGGATTAAAAAATAATTGGTATGGTGCTGGATATGCTGAGTTTGAATGCTAAAGTGCCTTTGAGACACCCAGATAAGACTAGATACATATGTGTCTAGAGCACAGAATATAAACTGAGATGTAGATGTAAGTCTGAGGGTCACCTACACAGAGATGATCACTGAAATCACACAATTGGATGAGATTTCTGAGGGAGGGACCACACAGTGAGAATAGATAAGAGCATCTAGTTGAAATATGAAGAATCCCAACATAAAAATGCAGCCCCAAAGGAGAATTCCACAGCACAGGGGAAAAGAAGCAAAGTAAGGCAAAATACAGAGCAAGAACACAGCTCTCACTATTTGAAGTTTGTTGGGAAGGAAATATTATAGGGAGTGATAGAGGCAATGCTGGAGAGGGCAGGATCAGGTTTTGTGTGACTTGTTAGAGAGACCAGAGTGTAGAGTGGAAGCCCTGAAGGCTCTAAGATAAAAAACAAAAATCATAGAGTGGGCTAAATGGATAAAGGCCAGGTTTCAAAAAAGCAGTATTTGTAATGACATTAAAAAGTGAAGGCTACAAGTCTGGCTTTCAGCATTTTGCATCTTTGTGCAATAAAAATATTTTTGGAAAGGACTTCTATGTGTCCAGCCTCATTAAAATGCTTCAGAAACACTGAGAGAAATTACTCTTAAAGCGAAGAATGTGTTTTGGTTGAATTATTCAGAATTTAAAGAGTTTATTATCAGGACTTGATCATTCCACAGTAACTGAAATTTCTCTGTAGTCAATCATCTAAAAGGAATCATTTCACAATATATGAACCAAATGGATGGCAAAATAAATCCTATTTGGTTTTTCTCCCTCCAACTGGCCTTGATGGCTTTGGGAATAAGTTCTATGATTCCTCAGGCTTTCATAAGGAAAGTGGATTTTCATGCACTTCATATCACACAAAAAATTTACATATGATTATTGAAGAAAATTAATCAGAGGAGAGTGTCACTTATCACCCAACAGGAATTAAGATGGCTTAGATATGCAAAAGCAAGCAGGAGACATTGTTTATAATCAAATCAGCACTAGAATATAAAGCAACAGGTACCAATGACACAGCCTTAAACCACTTAGAGCATCGATTCAACCCACAAATATTTTATTCAACAAAACGATTGCTCAATCACTATAATTTTCTTTAAACATAAATGTCATAGTCTCTTTAAGTTTAGGCTTTATCCAATAAGCACATAGAAGGGTTTTCCCGCAGATATCCCATTTAGCTCCCTTACTCACTTCCTTGAGGTGTTGCAGCAAAGTGTGTTACAACTCAGTTGTGACAGCAACCTGGATCTGGGCGAGAGACCAAGCAGCACTCGGAGGGTTGGAGAACTCAGGTTTATTACACCAGTGGGCCCAGAGGAGTTAGCACTACAAGCTCTGGACCCCGTCTGTAGTTTCACACAGGCTTTTATAGGCTGCCAGTTTATACTTTGCAACATCATATGAAAATAAGGTATAACAAAAGTTGACTAATTAGGAACAAGCTTTGTAGAAATGGACCAATCAGAAGTTAGCTCAGGGAACCAATAGAATTTTAGGAGTAAGTTCCACTTTCCTAGAAGTATGCCGTTTCAGAGGCAAAAAGCGAGATAATGCCGCCAGGCCAGGGAACCGGATGGTGCTGGCAGGAGAGTAGTGGCCCAGCCTGGGGGTCCTGCTGGTCTTTTTTATGGGGCTTCCCACCTCAGTGGTATTAATCTCATGCCACCTTTCTGGTGGGCTTTCTCTGACAACTTCATATAAAATTACAATCCCTCTATCATTGTTTCTATTTCAACTATTAATTTACTTACTTACTGTTCTTGCTCCCCAACCCACCCGAACTAGAACTGACATCACTGAAAGCAGAAATTTTGTTTTATTTTGTCATGGATATATTCCCAATGCCTGATATATTGTATGGACTCAAGAAATATTGTCTGTTTGTAATGAATACTGACCTGAAGGAGAGGCTATGGACAAATTAATTTCATACTGTTTTTTACAGCTAACTGAGTTTTATAGCTGCTCCAGAAAAACGGCATAATACAGAGGAAAGATTGGAGACAAGTTTGCAGATAAAGATTTCTGCCATTTCCTAGCTCTGCTACTTGGGTAAATTCTTAATCCTTTGTGCATCAAGTTTTTCATTTATAAGTGTCAACCACTCATTCCTCCAAAAGATCAGCAGTAAAACCTGTTGAGAAAGCAAAGCTAACTTTATTAGATTTAACTGCAGTAGAAGAGACCATGACAAAATGCCTCAGTTCTGAGAAGTCAGAGAAGAGAGAACACTTACAGGGTTTTAAGGCCTGGGTTAGGTGGTTTTAGAGCAAATCTTTCAAGAATTGAGATGGGGCAGAATTTACAATATAATACTTCTGGATTGGTTGGCCCATTGAAGTAAAAATCTTGAAGGCATTCTTGATGAGCAAACTGTTAGTCTTGATTTAAAAAATACTGTTTTAATTGGTTTACAGCTTTATATTCTTAGATAAAGTATACCCTGGAATAAGCAGCTAAGTTATGTTTCACTTGTTCTCAATATTGAGAAAGTAAAGTATGCCTGTATCGAGTATTTTTTAACATAAGGACAAGAAACGGTACTAGTTTCGGTCCTCAAATATGAGGGTGATAATCCCTGCCCAGCTTGCAGCACGATAAGGATCAAATCAGATAATGTATTTCAAAAGTTGCAGAAAGGCATGCTGCTATTATTATAAAGCACAATACAATAAATATTTATTAAACTCTTATTATGTACAAGAAATAGTATTAGCCCCTGGAAGTGATACAAAGAAAAGTAAGACATGATCATTATTTTCAGGGAGTTCACAGTTTGGTTGTTTTACTGTTAAAACCAATAACACAAATAACTGAACTAAAGTCAGAGTAAGGTAGTGCCAGAAGAAAGGCACCCAAAAAAGTGCTACAAAATCTTAAATAAAGAGACCTGTGTTTGACAGTGATTCATGCAGATATGTGCAAGAGGGGGGCATTTGTATTGGTTTGTAACTCTGTAACTTTGAAGAAGAGAGGATTTTGCCAGTTGCTTATGGAAGCAGTGAGGATGAAGTCATGCCAGACAAAAGGAACAGCCTGAATAAAAGCATATGACATGTTAAGGAATTGTTTGCACTGAAAAGCATTCTATGGTTCAATAAGTTTGGGAAAGCTGGTCAAAAACAAAGTTTCTTTATTGCAGGCCATTGCATGTTTTCATTTGTGAATATGCATTGTCATCAAAGAAAGACAGACAGTCTGTGCCCTTCCTGAACTTATGTAATACGGAATAATCCCCTCCCCTCTGTCAGAGTATCTTATTGGACTTGCTCCTGCCAAACACATTCCAGTGAACACTGAAATGGACAGAGGTAAGAAAGTTGGAGTAGAGAGTGGGGAGGGCCAAGGTCAGGGAACAGCAAATAGTTCTGTGTTCCTGGAGCTAAAAAAGTTCTTGGGGCTCAAGTCAAGATTATGTACTTAATACATATCAACAGAGTAAAATGACGGTTAAACAATGCTTTAAATGGAACCTTTGTCAGCATTATGTAAGATACATGAATACAGGGTAAAAAAGAAATCAGAAGAGCAGGCTTCACTGTTTCACAGGACCCTAAATAAAAACTATAGAGAGACATATGTAGGGGGTGGCAGTAATAAAAAAAAAATGAGATTCAAGACAAGTAAAACCTACAAAATGTGGCATATGACAGAATAGCAGAAGTGGATTATGATTCAAAGTTGATACTGAGCTGGTTAGGTTTGGTTCCTGGTAAAATCCTGATGCTGATGACAGTCAGGATATCAGGATAATATTTGGAGGTGGATGTTTAAAAGTGGATTAAAGCAATTTTTTTTTTGACATAGTGAGATTCTTATTCTACTTTTTTAAAAAGAACGCTTTGTGGACGTAATGTTAACGCCGCTATATGTATCTGTGTGAGGACAATACTTCCAAGAAAGTTTTTGTTTCCAGAATATAGAAGTTTCATGATCTTTAACTTTCTATGAGAAATCCAATGCTATGAAAATGTATTTTATAGGCTAATAAAATATTCATTATATTTCCCAATATGTAGACTACATCTCATAGCTGTACCTTCTATGTATTATTTATCCAAACTAATTTTCTGTCTTTGGAAGGAAAATTTCAAATCAGCAGGACCATACTTTGCTCAGATAATTAGCACTGTGTAAATAACCAAGTATTAGACTGATTAAGAAAGAGAATAAGACTGTAAGTTGAGAAAAAAATAGCCTCTCAAGTGGGTGCTGAAGTCAATACTGCAGAGGAAGTTTTAAATTCTGCCCAAATTGCTGACACATTCTCCCCTGAATTGTTTTGCCTTAAAAGTCATCTGTTAATTTAGCCTAAAATGTCTTCATTTCATTTACATAGCACAAGTCTTGTCACAGTATGAAGTTACCTAAAATAGTTATTATGACTTTGGGCGAAAATAGGCAGACGGCATTGGCGAAAAAAGCATGTGAGTGTTTAGATCCCCTACAGAGACAGAGATTATATGTCTGGTTTCCTTAATACCAAGACTGGATTAGAACAAAACTGTACCATTGAAAGATTCCCAAATGTAGCTGGTTGCTACCCAAGATTCTTGCTTCTCAAATGTACTTGATTTCCAGGAATAAGGAAGGAGGGAGATGGAAAATATGATTTTCTTTTTTCTTCATTTATTATTGAGAAGGCAGACTTGTCTAAATAGATGGCACAAGGAAGTGAAACACTCTTCCCATGGTTATGATCTGGACAGTTTTCTGTGACCTTGGGAAAAGTTTTCTGTCTCAACATAACCATCTATACAAATTTCATTGACTCAGCTTTGGAGGTTTGTTTAATTGGTAAAGTACTCTGAGGGGCTAAATAAAAAGTGCTAGACAAGTATGATGTGTTTTTCTTTTTAAGTCTATTTTGAAACCAAGTGAAGCAGGGTTAGATCTCTACAACCTTCTAATCACCAGGAAGATGAGCTACCTATACAGCAGTTTAGGGTAGAGAGAACAGAAGAGAAGAGGGGAATTTCTAGGAAGGATTTAAAGATACATGTCTTTAAAAAGTACATGGGAATGGAGAGTAGAGGTTGGAGGGGATAAAGATAAAGTGACTATGGACATAATGACCAGTCCCTGAAAGGAACAGTTAAAGCACAGGAGGCAGTGGTCAGGGTAGTAAAATTACTCTGTATTATACTGTAATAATGGATGCGAGACATTATGCATTTACCAAAACCCATAGAATTTTATAGCACAAAGAGTAAATCTTAATGTACGCAAATACTTTTAAACAATCATTTAGGAAATCAGAGTATCTCAGGAAGGAATGTAGACTATGACAAGAGAATCTAACTGTATTAAAAATTGATAAAATAATCTCACTGAAGAGGATAGGGAAAAGGTGCTGATCTAAGTAACTGTGGAAAGCAGTGGAGTGCGTAAAACTAGAATGAAAGGAACTACAAGTAAACACCGTAGTCAGTTGATAGTCTTCCTTCCAATGGAGTTATGGGTAAACAAATCTGATACTATTATACATGGAAACTGGAATGGAACAATGAAATAAGGTTTCACACAGTTCAAATATGAGTTTACAAATAAGCAAGAGTAAGAGGCTGGAATGACCCATGTGGTCATAAAATAGTGTTGAAGACATTAGTAGGAACTCATATTTCGCTTAATATAGATACAGGTGGTTACATACAGAAATATTTATAGATATAAGTACATACATGTATTAATATTGGCACATACATTTTTCACTCTGTCATCCAAAAGGGCCTAAAAGAAACAACACTCAAGTAACAATGGACACACCTAACACCCAGATCTTGGTTTCTAATACCATTCTGTTATAAAGGAATAAGAATACTTGGAGCAATGGCTGATTCTAGAACTGGAGCAGAAACTATACAAGATGAATTTTGTGCATCTTATAGTGCCAGAGAGTAAGAAAGTGCTCAAATACACACACACACACACACACACACAATGGTGCAGTATGTTAAAGGAGTATAGCAGCCAAATGAAATAGCTCCTAGTGGCCAAAGCTGGAACAATTTGATCAACAAAATTAATTCATTAGTATTACATTATTACTCAAAGTATGAAATAAACATCTATGAGTCAATACTGACATAAATAAATATGCACATACATACATACAATCTCACAGAAGAATTTCAAATAATCAGTGTAGATATTCTGCCCTCAAGCAGCTCTTCAGAGTCTTCTTCTCTTGCAGTAACATAAACAGAGAAGAAATCCAAAAAGATAGAGGTCTGAAGGGATATGTATGATAAATGGAGGTAAGTTGTGTATCATTTATGAAAACAGTTCTCATTGATCACATTACATGTGTAATTCAGCTATTCATTTACTTTAACCTATAAGGGGATAAAATTTAAACACACTAACAGGTAAGTTCTTTGTTGCCAGTTATAACTTGCCCTTGAGATCAAGGCATTACAAGCTTATTGCATCAGGAAAAGAACCTACATAGCCACAACCAGAGAGCAGACATAGCCACAACCAGAGAGCAGAAACTCAGTTTGTTGACTTTTGAATTTCTAAGTAGACTTTTAAAAATTCATGGAAGAAACAATAATTAAGAAATCCAAAGATGTTTAATCTTAAAAGCTACACTTCTGGAGAAAGAATAAGGCTTGCATTCTAAAACTTTGACTTCGGATGTCAAGTACAAATTTCTGAAGGAAAAAGGGTATGAAGTATATTATACAAATAAAAGATTGGAAAAAGGTGATTGTGTTAGTTTAAGTTCATTGGTTTTGACAAATGTACCACTCTGCTGAAGTACATGATAATAGGCGAGGCTATGTATCAGTGGGGGCAAATGGGAAATCTCTGTTCCTTCCCTTTAATTTTGCTGTGAAACAAACTGCTCTAAAAGAATTAAGTCTTAATTTAAAAAAGAAAGAAAAAGACAATTAAAATTCATGCTAATCCACTCCTAAAGTTTGATTAGGGGAGAAAGAGGACCTGAAAAAGGAGAAATGAGTTGCTGGAGAAATGAGTTGCTGGAGAAATGTCCCTGCTCCCTAGCCACTACTATTAATTGTTAGGGGGCAGAAGTCATGGGAACCAGGGGAGGTGTACATGATAGAACCCAGAGGGGACTATACTATCCAGAACTTTGGGTGATAGAAGGAAAATATTTAGACGAATAAAACTGAAGTAGATTCTTAAGTCTTCTGCAAGCCATGGAGAACTGGAGGAGCATCCAGAAGTTTCCCCAAACATCAAGAGATGTAATAAAAGAGACAGAAGGAAGGAAAGCCTCCAGTCATAAATGTATTCAGCTGTCGAGACAGATGACTGGGAGGATGGTGATGCTGGTGAGCCTAAGAAAAACCATATAGTCCAAATGGGATCATTTTAGGGAAAAGAAAAGGGATGTGGTTCAGAGGGAGAATAAGCCAACCAAAAAGTTGTCTCCAGAATTACACTGTGAACTTTACGAACAGGGACTAAGTTTTAAAAGTCAGCATAGTGCTACTCCCTAGATAGATAGTGATCAATCAATATGTGATCAGGAAATGATCACAACCAACAAAATACATGTTTTTAACCTCTAGAGAGTGTAACTTCTGTTACTGTTAGAATTTCTGGGGAAATCCCATTAGTATCATGGGAAAAATGGCCCTTACTACCTCTCTGACAATAAGTACAGTTCACATTGTTACTCTGTTCTCCAGCTCTCCTTTGAATGCATTCAGTATACTCCTACTTTAGGGAATATATACTTGCCGATTCCCCAGCCTGGAATATTCTCATTCCAGATATCTGCACAACTCTCTTCCCTCAGAATTAGATCTCTGAACCAATGTCACCTTATCAGACAGGCTTTCTCGGACAAGCTTTACCAGACAATCTAAAAAGTAAACACAAACGTGTGTGTATTCACACACACACACAGTCACAAACTTCCAAACAGTCCTCATTTTCATTATTCTGCTTTATTTTCCTCTATGGCTCTCTTTACTACCAAATATAGTGCATATGTGTATATGTGTGTGTGTGTGTGTGTGTGTGTGTGTGTGTGTGTGTGTGTATAATTTGTTTATTATCTGTCTCCTGCCATTACACTGTAAGCTCTGAAAGAGGAAATTTTGTCTGATTCCTGTAACAGTGCCTAGCACACAAGCATTCAAAATGCATTTGGCAAATAAAGGAATAAAAGTTTCAAGGGACAGCTAAGACTTTTCTCTATTAGAACTTAACTGTATAAATTATTTCTTGAAGTATAAGTCTCATATCAACTGGAGCTTTCTAACATATTTCATTATACAGATTTTTACTGTTAATGTTTTTGTTTTAATGGAATGTGACTTGCTGTAGAATAATCTCTCATATTAATTTTTCAACACACATGGAAATTGACCATTTGCTTACATCCAGGATATTGTATTATTTTCTGCACGTAGTTTTCTCATCAAATCCAGGTTGTACAATCATCACTGCATTAAAAAAAAAAACTTTCAAATTCAGACTGCAAATAAAGCAAGTATAGGCCTAATTTTGTTAGAACCAAAAGGGAAAACATTAACAAATGTAAATTCTATTGGTTGTTAACCAATTGGTATATTTATCTACCTACTGGGTATCTTAACCTCCATTTTCTGAAGCCTTTACTCTAGTATCAATGAAGCCTATTTCCTGTGCATTTGTCTTTAACAACTACTTATCCATCAGAGCACACAAACTCAGATCCTGCCTGAAGCTGCTTATCACTTCCCATAATTAATTCTCCTGATTGTTTTTGGTGGCATACCATCCGCACATTTGGAAATGGGCTTTTCTCAGACTCTGTTGTCCTTCATTAAACTCTATTTACATTGGAGACTTATAGGCAGGGGAATTGCCCAGCTCATTTAGCATACTCCTGGTTGACTTTTTCAGATATTCTTTAAAAGACTGGACGATATATTTCGCTAGAGAAGCCAAAGTCACTCAAACTAATGGTCTCAAGCAATGAGCTCTCTCAGTTTTCAAGCCTTGCAATAAACAGTGGGAGGCAGTACACACAACTTCTTCGAAATAAGAGGTATAAAAGGGTGAAGCTGTAAGCTGTTACATTCGAGAAAAAGTTTAATCACGTCGAGTTACTATTTCTGAAAAACTGGATGATTCCGCTTAATTTGGACCAGATACATTAAGGCCCTCCCTACATACCAACTAGATCCTAGAGTAGGGTGGAAAGGAAATATATATTGCTGGGCTCAAGGAAGGTAATGGAAAACTTCAGTCCTTTCCTACAGCTCCAGCAGTAAAAATAAGCAAACAATAAAACTTAAGCAGTGAATTCTGATGTGGAGTCATGAATATTAAACAAAAGAGAAGGATTCTCTGAAGGCAATGCACATGTCAGGCCTGCTATTTGGAGACTGAATGTTGGCCCAGCAGCTAGAGGGGTTGCTAAACCAAAGACTTCTGCCTTAAATTCTGAACTCTTAAAGGAAGATAAAGTACTTAATAGTTAGTAGTACCTTTGCATCTGATGGAAGCCAATGCAAATCCTCTCTTGAGAAGAAATTTCCTATTCAGACCTTCAGGATACTTTCAGAATAAGGTCAAATACAAATGACATCATAATCAAAAGCGTTCTATCAAAAATGCAAGGTAACAAACCAGAATGAGAGAAGCAATTTGCAGAAATAACAAGCTTTAAATTTAGAAAATTCAAGGTTCTCAAATATTGCACTTATCAGTACAGAATATAAGTTAATTATGTAGGAAAGGTTTAAAGAAATAAAGGTGGAAACAAGAATAAGCAACCAATGGGGAATTTAAAAATGCCCAGGTTAGAGAGAACAAAGTAAAACATTTAAAATGAAAAACCTGATTTTTGATATGAAAAAAATTTAATGAATGGTAAAATACAAAATATGCATAACTGATAAGAGAATTAATGAACTTGCACTATTTAGGAAGATTGGTTAGGATATTGATTAACTTCAGTCTTTCTATGCTATGCATGGTAAAATTTCAAAATATCAGTGATCAAAAGAATAGAAATAGAGAGTATAACTTTTAAATACTAAAGGAACAAAAGTAAACTTATGAAGACTTAGAGAAGCAAAAAGTGCCATTAAGTTTTTAAAATGCAAGAAAGGAGAAAAAGGAGTATAGAAAGTGAGACAAAAAAGACAAAAATAAGATCACGAAAATAAATCAAAATATCTCAATAAATTTAAGAGAATATCAACTGAAAAATCAATATTTTATTATTCATTAAAATATATATCTAGCTTACGAGATACCCAATTCTTAGAAGAGGCAACTAGAACATAAGAACATAGAAGGGTTAAAAGTAAAGATATGGGAACAACTTATATATAAAATCATGGAAAATTTTAAAAAGCAGTAATAAGACTTACTTGACAAACTCTACTAAAAACAAAGCTCAGTATCTATAATAATATAAGAAAAACTATAGCCTTTAAAACTAAAGCTGTATTTAGATTAAGAGGATCACATCATGTTGATAAAGGTCCAATTCACCAGGATGACATATTAATGCTTAACTTGTATGTACATACTAAAATGATCTCAAAATATATTAAGGAAAAATTGATAAAACTCGATCATCAAATGTGTTTTCTCAATGTCTAGTAGATTAAAAAGACCAAAAAAATAGAAAAAATAGAACAATATCTGTGAAAATCTAATTATGATTTAATGAATATTTATTAATCCTTCTATCCAACAATTAGAGGAAATAACATATCTATCAGGCACTAACACATTTATAAAAATTGATCATGTAATACACCATAAAGAATGTATAGTGGTTTCAAACATACCCACAAGTGTTTCGACACATCTCCCATAAAGATATGAGTTTCAAGTCATATTTTCTTGATGTGGGAGTATTTATAATGGCTTTGACTAATGGAGTACAATGGAAATAACCCTATGTGACTTTAAAGGCTAAGATACAAAATGACCTGCCAATTCCTCCTTATTTGCTCTTGGATCCCTGAGCTTCAAGATGAGAAGTCCAACTACTCTCAGACCACCAAGTTGGGGAGATTATATGTTAGCCCACTGGTCAACCATCCCAGCTGAGCCCATCTTTCAGTCATCTTTCTCAATGTACCAGACATGTAATGAAACAATCTTGGACATTCCAGGCCAGCCCATCTAGTGATGCCACATGGAACAAAATATGCACTCAGATGACCTAGTCTAAAAGTTTAACCCACTAAATTCAGTAGGTAACTGAAACAGTAGTCTTAAACTTTGAAGAACAAAAATCATATAGATCACATTCTCTGATCTCAGTGCAATTGAGGTTGCAGACAGTAACAGGAAGATAAATTTAACAATTCCCTTATGTTTAGAAAATTAAAACTAAATTACAAAAACAGAAAAAAAAATCAAGGTGGCAATTTTAACAATACTTACTGTAGTTCATTCATTAAAATTCTACATATGAAATACAGTGGGGTAAACCAAAAGTGATAATTTGAGGAAAATGTATACCTTTAAGTATCTATATTAGAAAAGAAAAAAAAAAAAAGAACAGGCTGAAAAAATTAGCTAAGTATGTAATTTAAGAATTAACAAAGAAACCTTGAAATAAACCCAAAGACATCCTATGCTAAACTCAAAACATCACAAACAGGTATTCAGGCTTAATCACATAACCCATATAATTCTTTTTCCACAATTCAGAGTTCAGAGAAACAGGTTAATCCTTTTATTATCTTCATAAAGTCCTGAATTAAATATTTGTTTTAGATTCCTAAAGAGGATTAACTGGGCCAGTTGGACCAAATTAACCATTGAGCCAAGTTTCAGTCCAGGTCAGGGTCTCCCAGGTAGAATACCATGGTCATGGCTTATTGCTATCTGGATAGTGTTTACTTAAGTGACATAACTCTTTTATGTTTTATCACTTCCTTCTCACTTTTCTTCTTATTGCACAGTTATCATCTGATGCTTCAAGTCTTTCCAAGAATCTGCAAGGTTTTTTTTTTTTAAAAATTGCCATGATATTCTAATACATGACACTAAAATTTACCTAGTAAATCCTTGCCGATTCATACATAAAATAAAAATGTAATGGATGATGTTATTCTCTTAATATTTTTACACATTGTCTTTAAAAATATGAGTAAATCAATAAGTACTATAATCCAGTATGCTTTACCATGCCCTCTATTAATCTGTAGTGCTTTCTAGAGTATAGATTCAATTTTTTAGCAAAGCAATATACCTTCTCTCTATGCTGAGAGTGTTTCACCTCAAGCAAACAACTCAGCATATCTTGTCCCTGTGGTATCGTTTATGAGCAATGCTGTGCCTTCTTAAATTCTTTTTTGTTCTCCCCAGGAGTGAACTTTATCTCCTTCAGTTATGTAATAAGCTAGCGATAAGATTTCCATCTGACAGCAATCCTGCTTTAATAAATATTAGTTGTTGGTGAGAAAATGGATCACTAATGCAGCATAGTAATTGTCAAGAGCTTCCTTTGGTAGATGGTATGTTGAGAAATAATTATCATTATCATTATTATTAGTATGTTAAAACATGACCAGATATTCATTGTTTTAAGACTAAACTTCCCGTCTCACTGGCAAGTCAGGAATATGTTCAGTGATTGTTTTATTTGTCCCACAAGATTCCTATTTCCCCATCTGCTGGGATAGCCTATTATCACCACCTTGATCAGCACTTATGTCCTGCTTCTAAACTAACTCATAAGATTGATATTAATGACTACTGAGCACTTTCTCCAGTATTGCTCTAAAAGTTTTATATATATATTTGTTATTTTACTCCTCATGATATCACTATAAAGTAGATGCTCTTTTCATTCCCAATTTTGAAATGGGGAAACCAAGGCCCTGAAAGTTTAAGTAGCTTGTACAATGTTACAGTTATAAATGATGGAGCCTGGAATAAAATAAAGAGGTCAACCCTTTATGTACTTTATTATATCAAGACAAAAAAAGAAAGAAAAAAGTTTCAGAGTTGTGTGCCATTGCATTGTACACAGTGGTGCAAACATGAAAAGAGATTGGTTAGGAACACTTACATTCTTTTCCTCCCTCCTCTCACCACACTCTCCTTATTCCCTTGCTTCCTTATTTGGGTCTAATGCTGAAAGAGCAGCCAACATTTCCTATTGAAACAGACTCTGCAACATTCAGATAATCTAGCTAACAAATAAATACCTGATGAGGTCATGCAACCAAAGGACTCCTTGTCATTTTTCATGAGAGTGAATGTTTCTGCTTATCTCTCAATCATCAACTTTGCAAAGCTCAGCTAGACACCAGGAGAAAGAAAAAACAAATAAAAGACATGATTCTTATCAGCAAAAGACACAAAATACTTAGTTAACCACAACACATAGGCAGGAGGATAATTACTAGAAATGTTTTCAAAGCAACACATAAATGGCTACAAATGATTGTATTGTAAAGAGCAAAAATCACAACACAGAAATGTAAGATGAATTTCTATCATAATGATATGGCATCACAAAAGGAACGTTTCCTTGAAAGTGGAGTTTAGAACCAGGTTTTAAAGGTGTGGCCAGGGAGGAGGTGAGACAGTTACCAACGAGCGACTCCTCTCCTGATAAATGTCATAGCAGGATTACCTCAGGATTTTAGTGCACAAAAGGCTCCCGAAAGTGTAATGCTTCACAATCCTGTTGTTGGAAACCGTTTCCCTCTATGCCACATTGCCTGAGTACTGAGTCCATTACACATTTCTCTTGGGATCAAAAACAGAGCACTGATTTGTGCAATGACAACTGTTACAAACACATTTCATCCCTAAAACATATAAAGTCAGGACGACTCCTTCAAAGCAAAGCAGAGAAATACAAGTGCCATTCATCTTTCGTCTAGACTCTCCAAACTCTCTTGAAGAAAATTATTTCATTTTGGACTTTCTCAGGAAGAAACTAAAATTCTAAGATTTAGAGTCTTGAGGGTTAGTAGTAGGAGCCCAGAGCTGGGGAGTTCAGCAAGAAAATGAAAGTCTGAGAAGGGGGAATAATTTACAGTGAAAAGAGGCAGAAAAGAGGGCAAAAGAGGGCTTACTTTTAAGTTCAAGGCAGAATCCTACATGCCAAAATTTCTAAACTTTAAGAATTTTATAAACTTTATTTCCTTCAGAGATTCTTTATGTTTAAAGGTGTCACGGAAAGCACAGTTCCTTTTCAGCCTCCCCAGTTCTGCTCATCTCTCCTGGACCTTTGGCAAAGTAAAAAGCTGACAGTCAGAATAAGTATTTCAGCAGCTGCTGCTCTAGGCTTTGAATCGGAGAGAAGCAGGGCTTGATACCTAGCCTCTGGCCTTGTAGATTGGGTTCTATGCAGCAGTTCTGACCTTCTACTTCGGAGCAATGGCAAGCGATATGTTTTCTCCTTCCTTTTCTTGGTCGATTTTTGCCTAGTGGTCCTGACATCTCGAGAAGTGGCTCATGGGAAGGTCTCAGTAACTAGTAGATGAATCTCTACTAAAATCCAAACAAATAAATGGTTCCAACTTTTTAAAAATATAGTATATAGACCCATTCTCTTTCTCTCTCTGGATCTAAATAAACTGTGCTATTCCTATAAATCACTGAGAAGTTATAGAATTTCTCAAGTCTGCCTGCTGGAGATGTATAAGAAAAATGACACTCTCTTATTTTTCTAGCTTTACAATTGCAGAATCGAGAAATTCTTGTTATGTCGAAAGATTCACCCAAGCAAAAACTGTCAATGGAATTGTCAGGTTTTCCACATTTATCACATTCCCATCATATCTGTTCTCTTGATCATGAAACTAAAAGGACACAGGCAGTTGTCCAGAGAAAAGTACTTGAGTATCTTCCCACGAACACTGAATGCTATGCTGAATATCATATTTAATTCTGTAATATACACAAGGACATCACTCCTTATTTAGGAAACGTTCCTATTTCATATTTCTTGACTAAGAGGTGATGTGCTATATTTCTATAATGTGCTGGGAAAACAGAAATTAGGGCTCCTTTAAAGTTTGATAAACCCAGACATTTTGAAATAGAGGGAATGGAACTCAGAATTTTAGTAAGACCTGTCTCTTCCTCAAGGATATATGTCAGATCACAAAGTATTTTGGATATCACCATATTATCATCTAATGAGGGGGGAAATGATGGCATTAGAAGACAAAGATGACAATTCTGGGTGATGAGTACTCTCTATTTGTCAGTCACAGGATTAATTGAAATAGCCATCTACATCAAAAGACCAGTGACAATGATTTCTGTTTGGTGTGATCTGACTTTATATTCACTATTAAATTAATGAGGATTTTGTAAAAAAAATATATATATACACATACCCACATAAAATACACATGAATATACATATATATATGTTTAATTGTATGAAATTGTGGCATTAAAGGCTACCTTAGAGATAATCTACTGCCATCTTTTTTATAGATCCACAGCAGAAAAGACTTCATCTCTTCATCCATTTGTCTCTGCCATTTTATCACAAAGTTGTAGTAAGACTCAAAGTTTTCTACTGAATTAATTTATTTTCCAGGATATCAGAAATGGAATTTTTAAAAAGATTTAAGTTTTCTATAACTCAATGTTTGAGAGGAAGAAGGAAATGTGATACTTCCAAATTTTTGCAAGGCTTAAAAAAATCACAGTTGGTAATACTGGTACAATTTGATGTCCCAACATGTTCCTCACAAAGAGAGTCAATTCTATCGATCCTCTCAGCTATGCAGCTTTAAAGGGGAAGAGAAACTATCATATGTTAAGTGTTTATTACACCACTGTGCTAGGTATCTTACATATAGTCTCACTTTATCTTAACAGCAATTCAATGATGTAGGTATTTCACCCAATTCCCAGATGATAAAACGAACGCTCAAAGAGGCCAGTGTCATGACTTAAAAAGTGGTAGAGCTAGAATTTAGTGTCACATCTACCTGACTTCAAAACCCATGCCCTTCTTCTCTTTGTATATTAAAAGTTCTGGAGGGGGAAAATATCTACCCTCAATAAAGACTATAAATCCATGGGCATTCACTTCATAACCATAAGAGGCACTATTTCCTATCAACTCTTTATAGATTGTTTCTCCCATTTGAGAAGAAATTACTTTTACTCTTTCCATCTCTGATTTGAGTGATTTTATTTTTGCATTTAGCCTTCTAGCAAGTATTTGTTGAACGCATATTTGTGAAGAATTAGAAGTACTATGCTTAGTCTTTCTTTGATAATTGACTAAGATTTAATAAGACAAATATTGGCTAAAAATATTATAGCCAATTATATTATTACTATCAGCCACTCACCTCCTCTTTCACCATAAAAGAATTACATATCTGTGCTCCATTAAATTGGGCTTGACTGTATGTCTGCTTTGGCCATTGGGTTGTGAGTATGTATGACATATACCATGTGCAAGCAGAGAACTGAAATGTAAATTCATGGTTTGACATGGTCTGATTAACAAACTGAACAGAAATAATACATCTATAATAGTAGCACTCATTATTTTTCCTGCTCAAGACCAACAAACAGAAATTATATATCCATTAAGAACTGTAGCACAGTAACACCATGATTTTCCACAGATCAGGGTGAGGAAGCATGCTCCCTTTGTGGGTCATATCAAATTCCAGTGGATTGCTTGAGTATTGAAAAAAGCATCTTCTTATTCTCAAAAGATCTACCCTCAAAGGGGAGTATAGGAAATGATATTGACCTTTACCAAATACTCTGATTTTTATTCTTATAGCAGCCTCTCTAAGGAAAGAGTATACACACCACAGTACAGAATTCAGAAATTCCCAGGTGACTTTCCAATAAAATGTGGACAAAAGTGAATGTGGCACCTTTGACATGACATGAACTTTAACATCTGGTGACTCTCCATGCCTCTTTCACTTACACCACCAAACTTGAAATGCTCAGACTAGACACCACTCTTTCATCCCAGGTTTGGGGCCAAGAAAAATATGAAGCAAAGTCACAAATGACCAACAATAGACATATTTCTTGCATAAGTGAGAAATTTGTGACTTTAAGCACTGAGAATTGGGGCCCTTTTCACTGCAGCATAGCCAAGCTTATTCTGACTAGTAATATCATTAGTCCGGGAAAATATCATTCGTTCTTGATAATCACTGATTTAGTGGACTTAATAGTATCCAAGCACTCCTCTCCATAATCGTTCCTCTCAGTTGACTTTTTAAAAAGTAATGAACAATAGATAGTTCAAGATTATACTATGACAAGCACCTATAGTGCATCTATTCACAATGTTGATTTTAATGTTGATTTTAGTTTTGACAATTAGTCAATGTAGAAGTAGGACTTATATCCTCTTAAGATAAATAAGGAGCCTAACAAAGATGTTTGCCTGAATAGAAAAGATAAGCCAAATAAATGCCCATAAGCATCATTTCCTAAAGACATGCTCATAAATGGTCACTGATCAAGGAAGTGGGTGATAGATGATAGATAGATATTCAGAATTCTACTCCTAAATCAAGTCTAATTTTAACCTGGAGAGAGATTTAAGTAGCTGTAACAGAGTATACTTATCAACCACCAACTTCATTTTGTTTTCTTTTCTTTTCAGTAAAGCACCCTGAGTTTCTAGTAAAAAAAAAAGCTTCCTATTGAAAACGCTAATATAAAGTTATTCTAAAACATACTTCTAGACAGCTATATTTGAAATTATTATTTATAAATCAGTTAAAATAAAATGCCTATCACTGTTGATGACTTTGGTTTTAAAGCAGTCGATCTAGATGCTTTCTCTCTTCCAGGATGAGATATGAGAGTCACTCCTTTACTAAAGCCACTCCTAAGTGATGATGCAAAAATCATGCCATCTTTATTTTGAGAAAATGCCTAGCCAATTCTTCCCTCTTGAAGATGGAAATACTTCCAGATCATGTAAACATGGAATCAAATTATAGAGGAAAAGATCAAAGAGAAAGGAAGGGGAACTAAAATGCATCTCCTTTTCAATCACTTTGGAAATCATTGTCTGAAGCATAAAGAGACCATTCTTACTGAAATTCCTTTGGCTTAGATGCAGTCTAAGATCTACATTTTAACAGTCAGATACAACAAATTTGTATCCATGAAGTTAAAAGCCAAAGAAAATCTATTAAATCTGCGATGTTGTACTATTATCATATTATTCCTTTATTATTCTTGGAATTTCATAGAAAAGAATAGGGATTTATTAGGCATCTCCACTGGCAGTGATAGGCCTCCCTGAACTCACTAGCTCTCTGCATCAAACACTGAGCTGAGAAGTATAAGCTTATAATTTGTCAAACATATAAGGAACACATGTTTCAGATCGAACAATTTGTATTTCAATGTGTTTACAATTTAGAGAAAATAAAGGGTTGTTCTGGGCCCAGTGAGGCAGTATCCTACCCATTGATCTGATAAAGGTAAACAAGTTAACCAGATTGGAACTCAGCATCTCACAGTTGCCTTTAACTACTCATGGTACAACAAGTCTTTCCTGGGTGACATTTAGCTGTTGATAACTGCACTTCACCATCATGCTGCTTATTTCTAAACATATTAATTTCAGCTTGACATTTGCTTTATGAACATTTGATTCTCAGAGTTAAGAAAACAGCTTAACTAGGAGAACAGATATGCAAAATTAAAGGTTATTTATATAATCACTAACACAGTGATGTTTAAGACTCTTGGAACTGCTGTGAAATTTTAGGGTTATGATATCATGCCATACACTTTAAAAAATTAATTCAAATTAGTTTGGAAATGAGCACTTTTATATCCACTGAAAATTTCATTAACAAAAGAAATATGGGGTTATAATCAAAGAAATGGTAGAACACTAGAAAGAGATCTCCAGAGATTAAAACTGGGTCCTTTTTTATATCTTCTTTAAAGACCTAAAATTAATAACAAGCAGATTATTGAAATGTACAAATATTAAGAAATAATAATAATAAAGTCATTAGGAAAGAATTGGAGGTACTTAAAAATTAAATATCAAAATTAGATAAATTTTAAATGGCAAAGATATGGAAAATAGATATAGGTACTAGAGAAAGAGAAGGTAAAGGATCTAGAAAGCAATAATGTAAATAAATAAATCTACAATATTATATGAAAAATCTCAATATTATCTGAAAAGATGCTCTGTTACAACTGGGAGGGCTAAGATTTTCTACATCTAACAAGACCTCGGCTATCTACCCCACTGGGTACCACCCTGATAAGACAATGAAAATTGTTAACAGCTATTACATAGACAGGGAGTAATATAAGGCGCTATAAACTACACTTTGTTCTCTTAGTACTATGGTATCAAAACTAGTTCACATGATTTTCAAAGTCTGGTGAAAAGAAAACCAATCATTCAATACTCTAGGGCAAGTAAATTATCCAGAATGAGCCTCCCAGTCCATGTACCACACTCAATCTGTAATCAACCCCCACAAGTTCAAATCACCCACTTTGTGCTAATTCTCAGAGCTTCTGTGGAAAGCAGGACTATAAACTTTCTCTTCCTTATCTCCCAACTGAAAAGGGTGGCTACCTCAAAGCTAAGGCTACTATAATCTAACATATTCCCTCAAAATGGTACATAGTCTATTGGCTTTCCTTATTATCCAGGGTAACTGTCTGGAAGAGCAGAGACAAAAGAAATCATTGGAGATGCTGCTCTAAATATATTGACAGAGAAACACCAGGGCCTTGACCACCACAGTTCTGGAACCTGCTCTTGGCAGAGTACTCTAATGTGCTGACCAGCAGCCATTAATCACAGTGTTGAGTTTACAAAGATTCCAGCATGGAGTAAAAATCCACATATCAGATGTGGCCATAAAATGTCTCTTGGAGAGCTCTGAAGAAGGACTGTTGGAGCAGTATTTTTTTAAACTAAGGAATGAACGTAAATATCAAAATGCGTATTTGAATGATCTTTTCTTGGAGGCTAAGTAGGAGCAAATAAGAAATGACACATCCCATCAACTAATCCAATGACTTTTTGATCTTTAAACTCAGGGAACAGAAAAGAGGAGCAACTGCAATCACTCCCTGAAAGACAGTCTGAAAGATGGTCAGTCTATGTTCCAGCCATTAATATAGGCAGGAGCCAAGGGTGAAAAGGGCAAAAGAACAAAACGGCAATTCTGCCTGGATACACCCTTTTCCAGTTCCAGATAACAGAGACAGACAGTCTAAAAAGGTTAATACTAATGACATTCACCACTGAAAAATGAGCTTAGGTGCCCCTTCCCTCTACACAACCTCTTTCCTTTTGGATAATCGTAATAGATAGCTGTTTCCTGTGGTTAAACAATTCGGAGACTACTAAAACAATTTGCAATAAATAGACATTTATAACACAGAAACACAAGAAAGGAAATGAACTGACATTTCAAAGGCACTTTACAGAAGGAACCTTGCAGTTTTCAAGCTGAAAGGAGTTGTTTCAGCACAACAAACTAGAACTACAGAGACAATCTAATCTAAGATATATGTTATCTCCCTTCAAAAATCTTCCATGGATGAGATTTCAGTTTTGTGGTTTTTATCAACACATTTTAAAAGTAATATTTTAACATGTAATATTCCACTGTGCTAAGCGAAGTCAGTCATCTATTACTTATTCCTCAATAAAATACCAGGAAAAGTAAATTGTGAATAGCCGTAGTCTAAAGATCTATAAGAAGTCAAGATGGCTCTATTAACACTCAGAAAGTTATCATGAGTTTTCTTCCCAGAGCTCCATATAACTTCCATAATTTGTTTCTGCATATACTTCTTATTTAATCATATGTCTCTTCTTCTAGATTGTAACCATTTCCAAAGTGGCAGACTGTGTCTTTGTATTCTCAGTGTTTATCCCAGGATCTGATATATTGTAGATGTTAAAGAAATGTTTTCTGAATGAACAAACTGGAAAAGTTTTGTGCTCTGAAATACAACCTCTGATCTCAAGGACTTCCACTTCTATATTAACATTCTTCTCTTTTTTGTTACCAATTTCTTCCTCTTTATTGGATTAAGTTCTTGTGTCTCAAACTTTTCTGAATCATCCCTTGACCCCACATGCCACTCTAGCTATGTCTCCTCCTTGTCACATTAAAACATTCCCCCCAAATTTCTAGTTCGTCATCACTTTGTCACCTCCCATTTATCCTTCCACCCACTGCAATCTGACCTCCTACCTTACCCCTGCAAAGACATTCCTTTTTTTTTTAATTTTAATACAATTGTTTAAGGTTACTTTCCATTTACAGTTATCATAAAACATTGACAATATTCTCCATGTTGTACAAGACATCTTTAAGCCAATAGTTTGTGCTTCCTACACTCACACTCTTATATTGCCCACTCCCCTACACTGGTAACCACTAGTTTGTTATTTATGTCTGTGAGTCTGCTGCTTTTTTGTTATATTCATAGTTTGTTGTATTTTTCAGATTCCACATATAAGTGATATCATACAGTATTTGTCTTTCTCTGTCTGACTTATTTCACTTAGCAAAATGCCCTCCAAGTTCATCCATGTTGCTGCACATGGCAAAATTTCATCCTTTTTTAATGGCTGAGGAGTATTCCATTGTATATATACCACATCTTTTTTATCCATTCATCTGTTAAGGAACACTCAGATTGCTTCTATATCTTGGCTATTGCAAGTAATGCTGCTATGAATACTGGAGGGCATGTATCTTTTTGAATTAGTGTGGTTTTTTTTTAATGTATATATACCCATGAGTGGAATTGCTAGATCATATGGTAGTTCTATTTTTAGTTTTTTGAGAAAACTCGAAATTGTTTTCCACAGTGGCTGCACCAATTTACATACCCCTCAACAGTGTAGCAAAGACATTCTTGTTCACATATTTAATAGCTTCCATGTTGATAACCTGTTTTCATTCAAAATTCTCATATGATTTTTACACAGCTAAACATTCCTTCCTTCTTTGTTCACATTTATTTTTCAGAATTCAATCCTCAGCCCTCTTCTCTATTAATATTTTTGGTCTCAATAACCTAATTCACTTTCAAGCCTTAAAATATTATCCACCTACTAATGTCAAATTTTTAATCTCCTTTTTATAATTATCCACATATTGATGACTTTCAAATATTTGTCATCACATATTGGCACAAATCAATATTACTACCATTCTACTAGTAGTATTACAGAAAAAATAAATGGTATTGATGTTATCATAAGCATTGCAGAATTTTTTGAGGTCTTGATTTGATTTTTTCTATTTTAAAGCAGAGTAAAAACTCACTTTTCAACTAAATAGCAGTGAGTTTATCATGAATGGACTGTCTTAAGAGGATCATTTTTGATACTTATCATTCAGATTTGCCTTATTATTTGCTCTATACATATGCTCTGCAGTTATCTATTATTTTGGATCAAAAAGTTTTGGCTTTGAGCATAAATTAGTTAGTAGTAATGTAAGGTTAAATACTTATATATGCCATAGCTTGGAAAGTCAAGGAAATGTGTTCTAAGGTCCTTTATTGACCTAATATGCTTAAGGTTACAGAAGTTTGTGTGGAAGAAACATTTAATTAAAAAAAAAAATACTGAAGCAGAACAAAGATATTCCAATGATAAAATGTTGAGGGACTCTGTCTGGGACTGTCCTCTCTAATGCATAGACCTGAATAAAGATTATTAATCTAAAACTGTTTCCCACTTCTGACTTCCAGAAGCAAGCATCAGAATATGAAAAACTTATTCTAGCAGCAAGAGCTAACACAATGAAGACCAGTATGGCTGGCAGGGCTCCTACTGAATTCTGTTCCTGCTCTTCAAGGCCTCAATGAGTTCAGCTTTCCCCAGCCCCTCGTTTCTACCTCCTCTAGTCTCACACATTCTTGGGCCCTGGAAGTCCAAGCCATGAAGATCAAGATGAGTAGAACTCCTTCTAACCTCACCAACTCTTTCTGCACCAGCATTCTCCAGCCTAAAACATCCTGTCATTAGTACTAAAAGAAGAAAAAGAAATGACAATACTCTTTACTATTCCAATCACTAAGCCCATATGTAAGCACTTCAGTTTCAAAAGTCTGAATATTGCAAAGTCATAATTTAATCAACCCCATGTAGGCTATGTTAAAAATCCTCCTGAAAACTGTAAGTTTTCATCAGTGCTTAGACTAAGCCTGGGGCCATTCCAAGATACTGGTGAAAAGCTTAAATTATAAATTTTTACTAAAATGAAGTTTCACTACTCCTCTGCATGCTCAATATCTGAAATTAGGTCAACTCAATCCTACCTTGTAGATACCCAACTACAAAAAAATACAACTAACATTAATCATATTCACTTGCTCAACAAAAATGAATTCAATGTCTACCATACTTTGGGTACTGTGAGAGACACTTAAGGATACAACAATTAAAAAAATTAACCTATCTAATGGTTAACCTATCCATTATATATAAACGATGCTTTCAAAGTATTTGATATCCCTGGAAAACATTACACATTATTTAAAAAACTTGAAGGTGTTCAAACACTAATGAGGAGGAAAATATTTATTCTTTTATCTCTAGATGAGTAGGTAAGATTTGTGGAGTCTTCAAGTCATTTATATTCTGATGAGAGACAAAAACATAAACAATTTACAAATACAGTAAACCTGGATAGCAGGGGTACGGAGCACCATGAATCACTGAGCTTAAAACTAGCCAAGGTTCTATTAAGCATAGGATTGTTGTGGTCTGAATGTTTGTGTCCTCCCAAAATTCATATGTTATTCCTATTTGGAAGGGTAATTAGATCACATGGATGGAGCCCTCAAGAATGGGGTAAGTGCCATTATAAAAAAGTTTCCAGAGAGATCCCTAGGCCCTGGTATGCCTTAGGAGGATAAAATAAGACTGAGACCCTGAATAGGTCTCTCACTCAACCAAGCTTGCACTGTGATCTCAGATTTCCAGCCTCTGGAACTGTGAGAAATAAATTCTTGCTGTTTATAAGCCACCCAGTTTATGCTAATTTTGTTATAGCAGCCTGAATGGACTAAGACAAGGATTTAGTCAAAATTCCACATAGACTATAGTCATATCCTCCATTGTCCTGCACTGCTCTCCACTGCACTGCATTGACTTTTGCACAAGATTTTAAATAGATAATTATTCATAGTTTACTATTGAAAACTCACGTGTGAACTAGATGATAAATTTCCAACTTCTGTAGCTTCCACTCTAGTATATCCTCATTAGCATCCAGCAGAGGCTATATATTTATTTTAATAAATACTGGAGTACAATCTACCCAAATGGCACAATGTCTTCTTTTCAGGCCTGGTACAGTGGTTCCTACATCTTTGGTGCTCAGTGTATGTTTCTTGAATAAATACATTTTCTCACTTAAGCATCAAAATAGCCTTTGATAACTGTACTATGAAATACTACATCAAAACACAAAACCTAATTCTAAAATGAAGTCTTAAGGAGGTTGAAAGACTTGTTCAAGTTTACATACCTAGTATAGAAGTTAGCTTGCAGTTTTGTTGAAAGGATAAAGGAAAATAATGGAGTATAGGAGCTCTGTAAACTCGAGAGTTAATGTGTTGACCTAAAATGCACTCACAGGAAACAGCAAAAGCAGCTTTCAGTGCTCTTAGCTATCATTCATTTTTCAAACAAACCCAGCAAGATCTTACCCTGGATTTCTACCACGCTGAGTTATTCTGCTATTTTTAACATTAGATGTTACTTACAGGAATTATCTTTCAAATAATAACTAATATTTTAGTGTACACAAATCTTAAGGTTTGGGAAAATGGCTGAATTCCTGTAGTAAATTCCTTCCATAAAAGTTTCTAAATTCATAAAGAAAATTGAAGGTGTGCTATACATTTAATTAATAATGCAAATGACCAAGACCCAGATGCATTAACATTTCCTGGAGCTTGACTAAACTTTAGACAAGCTTCTTTTTGACTCTAGGCTCCTGATCTCCCTTTTCTTAAAACATTTTCTTTAGAAAACCTATAATTGTAAATTATTTCTCTGTCCCTTTGAGACGTAAATCTTTTTAAAAGCTTCTTGACAACTTTACAAACCAAGGACCTGGGAACCTTCTCTTTTATATGTAATCATCAAAGGAAGATAGCATCCCTATTTCCCAGTGTCTGTGAAGAGGTATAAGCCTAACTTTAGAGGCCACCTTGCTCCAAGTTACAAGATTACCTCCCGTCATTAAGATATGAGAAGTTAACTTTTCCTTTGGATAAAGCCAATTAAAAAAGACAGATAGTCTATGACTTCTCTTTAATGTCCTCTACTCCAGCCCATAAAAAGCTCTGTTTCCTGTGTTTCAGTGAAGTTCAGACTTGGTTCTGGCATCAATCCTGTATTGCAATAGCAGTGAATAAAGCCTTTCTTGCCGTATAACTCTGGTACAATTTTTGCTTTGATACCACATTTTTTGAAAAGATTTTCATGGTGTACGGAGATGTCATATACATATAAATAAGACACAAAACAGATGGTACTTCATTTACCATAAAGATACCAAGTCTGGGGCAAAATATAATTTCAAGTTATGAAGTCAAGTTTATAAATTATTGGTTGAGATAAATGTTTCTGACACTTAATAAGTACATTTTTCTCATTTAAAGGGTCATTTTCGTAAGGAAGAAACAGGCCTGGAAGCTACCTAAGTGAAAGCCATTAATGTCAATGGTATTTGCAGAAATTCAAGAAACTTAAAAATTAAAATATAAAAGCCTGAAAAAAACTCATGGACATAGAAAACAAACTGTGGTTACTAGGGGGGAAAATGGGGGGAAGGGTAGATAAGGAGTTTTGGATTAATAGATACACATTAGTATATATAAAATAGGTAAACAATGAGGTAAACAACTAAACAGCACAGGGAACTATATTCAATTTCTTGTAATGAGCTGTAATGGAGAAGAATCTGAAAAAAGTATATATGTATAACTAAATTACTTTGCTGTACACCTGAAACTAACATTGTAAATCAACTACAGTTCAATAAAAAATAAAAATCAAAAAAAGAAATAAAATATAACATGTGCGTTTAGAAGCATAACCATGTATCTATAATATAACCAATTCTACAAAAGAAACCTACACCTGGCAGCTTAGGAGTCAAGTGTGATCAATAGCAGGCCCTCACTGTACTTCCAATGCAATGCCACACCCTTTTCCTTTTCTGCTCTGGCAATTAAAAGAACAATAGAAGGAAATCAAGTTACTTGTTACAGGAAAATGTAAATGAGAAAAGAATCAAGAAGATTGAATACAACAGGCAACAGAGCATTCAGAAGATAAAGTAAGAAGGAGGAAAATCAATCTGAATGTCAAAAACCAAGATGCAAATTAACATCACTAAACTTGAAAAATATCTCTTTAAATTATACAATTTAAATGTAGAGATGAACTCAAATATAAGCGAAAGGTAGTCATAGTAAATATGCCGTTCTCATTGCTCAGAATAGCAAGAACCAATTGTAAATGATAGTTTGTCAGTAGGAAACTTCTGAATAAGACAGACCAACAAATTAAAATAGAATCTAATTTCTCATGAACTGGGATGGTAACACAAGAATGAGGTATCTGTGTCCTAGAGAAAAAAAAAATGAACTGGGAGTGTAGGTATAGGAAACACAGGAACACATGAATTACTTTACAAACTGCTCTCTACTGAATTGAGAGAAATAATCTTTCCTAAAAAATATAATCTTAATGTTTACCCCAAACCAACCCATAGTCCTGAATGATGAAAGTAGCTCATATTTACTAAGGATTTGAAAACTCATACATACCAGGAAATAACTTGACAAAAAGATTACATTGTCACAGGAATCAACTTTACATTGGAAACATTATTTGGCCTTAAAAAATTCCCAAGTTAGAGTTAACAGCTACAAATCAGAATCATCTCTGTTAAAATGCTACTATTATTTCAATTACTTTTACAATAGAAGTTTTGACTGTCAAGAAATAGAAATAAGAACCATGAAATAGAAAACATACCCAATCTATTAACTTTCTATGTGATTTATCCAGCACAGCACAGTTCAGAAAAATATAATAAAATTCAATTATACAGTTAACTTGGTTCAATGTTTATCAAATTAATTATATGAAACCAAAAGTAGCAATAGACTAAGATAATTTTTAAGCCACAGAACTATTTTTCAACAGGTGTCAGATTGTATTTTAAATCTCTCTATATAAATCTCATTTACTGTGTCAAATTAAAGAATTTGCAACCTAGAAATTGCAAACTGCATTTCTAATGAATTCTACACACCAATGAAGTGATCTCAAAGACTTACTAGTTCAGCAAATAAACACAATCAAACAAAATAACATTATAAGCTTTGTCATTAAGGTATTCATCATATATTCTCTACCACATGATTTAAATTCAGTGCAAGTTCTGTACCAGAAATAAAAAGCAAGTTCTTCATTTTCTTTTTCCTTGCCTAGGGTAATATATATAATTAGCCTCAATATTTAGTATTTTATTCATGTTTTTTCTTTTTCCAGCATTTAGTGTACCACCAGAGATCACCATACTAGTATTTGTAGTTCTATTCATTCAACTACTATCTTTTCTACTAAAGAGCCGATAAAAAACTCACATGGAAACATGAAGACTCCAAATTAGAAACTAATTCCTACATAGGGTAAAACAAAGAAAATTATACATTTTTCCTTTAGGAATATTTTCCCATAATAAAGTTTAATATTTGAGGCAGCAGAAGACAAATTCCATGATCTTTTACTCATGCCATCTTGCTCCAGTTAAAATCAAACACTGCAATTCAGTTGAAATCAACACATCGTATCATAAGTAATCAGTACTTTTCTTTATCATTAAAATTTCAAGCTTACTATTTGTGATTTTTATAAAGCACTGACCTACATAATGTCACACTTTATTTTTAACAATTTATAATTTTCTTTTATCTGCATTTGTTGATTCCAAGATGGAAAAAACTGCATTCTTTAAAAACTGCTATCTTAATGTTTACACTTCTAGAACTTAGGAGTATGTTTTTGTTCAGAATATATATATAGGTAAAACTTGAGTGTGCTGCTAAACACTCCACAAAACGGTCAAAATCAATATGCTAGAGTACTGAAGAGAGTTTGCTCTACAGAAAGAAGGGGAGAGAAATGGGAAACAGAGAGAGATGAGAAGGTAAGAGAGGAGGAGAGAAGAAAGCCAGAAGAGTAATGAAAATTTATGTGGGCCTAATAGAGACTCCCCACTGACCTCACACATGTTTCTAAACTCAAGAAATATTTAACATGCATGAGTCCTTCTGGAAACTGGTCAGGCATCAGATTTTCACAGACAGATTAACATAGGGCAACATGGCGACAGCAAGTGAGGATTCAGGAATGTAGAACCGTTGAGACAATAAGTCTCTGGGAAGGTCAGAGAAATCTTGAAGAGGTTTAATATTGTAGTGTTAGCTACAGATAATCCTCCCTGGATGTTAAGAGTCAAAGGAGCCCAAGCTAGCAGCCAAGTAGGGGACAACACTTGGGTAGAGGTGGATTTTTGAAGGGGTGTCAAACTGATCTTTTCCTCAAGTTATTGTTCATTCTTAGATTCCAACACAATTTCTTCTTAATTATGCCTCTTCTAATCACATTCTTTTTCTATTTGTTAGATTTTAGAATTTTATTTCCTTTTGAGATTTATGACTATACTTGTTAGAATCTCCATTCTTTTTGAGCTGAACTCCCTTAAAGAATCTCTCATCTTGGTAACTATTTTAGATGGCTAGGGCTTCCAGAACAAACTATCACAGACTGGTGTCTTAAACAACAGGAACTTACTTTCTCACAGTTCTGGGGATATCCTGAGTCAAGGTGTCAGAAAGGTTGGTTTCCTCTGTGGTCTCACTCCTTGGCTTGCAAGATGGCATCCTTCTCACTGTACCCTCACATGATCATCCCTCTGTTTGTGTCATAAGCCCCTCTCCTTATAAAAACATCAGTCATATTGGATTAGGACGCATACTAATGACCCCATTTTAACTTAATTACCTCTTTAAAGGTTCTATCTCCAAATACAATCACATTCTGAAGTACTACAGATTAAGGCTTCAATATATGAATTTTGGGAGACAATTTAGCTTATTCATAATCTTTTTTCCCCCAAAATTATGTGATCTAAATTGCCAAAATCTTCTGTATCATATACCTGACTGAAACTACTCTTCATAATGTGTTGTATTACTTTACAATCATAGATGGAAACAATTGTTTCCCATCAAAAATTACACATAACTATAAATGCACACACTTACACACACAGATCAGAAGTCTTGATACAGGCTGGTGTGTGTCCTGATCATTCTAGGGTAGAATCTTTATCCCCCATAAACTAGATTGCATCTGTATGTACATGAATGTGTGTGTCTTTATATGCCAATGTGTTAATCTTATTTATTCCCAGTATTGTAATTAGGGTTAGAAGGAAATGATTCCTAGTTTTACCATAGAAGTTACACATTTTAAAGACGTGACTCACACATGGAATTGTCTATAGGAGAGTTGTCTATTGATCAATGTAAATGTCTGTTGGAATTGGTTATTTGAATCAGAAATCTCAGATTGTAAGAGATGGATAAAGATGAAGAAGGAAGAGGAAGAAAACAAGATACAAAATTTTAACCAAGAGAACACAAGGAGCCCAGTGACAGACATGAAAGTAAAACTTAAGTCTTTCAACACTCTATGATATGTTTTTCTATTAGATCATGATATCTTAGATATGAGTTATAGAAATGCCACTATTTCTTGAAGTACTATCACTCCCTCTCCTGTATGATTTCCAGCACATTACAAAGATTTTGTGAAAATTAATTGTAGAAAAAGGCCCGAAGTATTTTCAGCTTCTCAGAAGAAAGGCATAAAATGAAACCAAGTAATTGTCATTACTGTCATTATTATATGTCACACTTGTCAGATTGCTTCAGAAAGGTCACTCATGGGACTAAAAAAACTAGTATTGGAGTGAGTAATACATTAAATAGATTAATATTAAAAAGGATATATAAGAATCACTGCCTCTCAGGAATTTACCTTTCATTAATTGAATTACTAAATATAAATATTAAAGCAGTACTCCATGCATATCAACAAATTCAGAGTTCCCAGATAACAAATAAAGATTAAACATGCCTTCAGGCACATGTAGATTTGTCTTCACACAAAATATTCCACCACTGGAATATAAAGTATTTACAGCTCGAGGCTTCCCAAGTAACTACTTAAGTAATCTTATAAGGCACCCTCTGAATAATCATTAGGAGTAATATAATACTGCATAAAATCAAATCTCTTGATTTGATAAGTATGGAATTTCTTAGTGAAGTGTCTTTGTGGTCTCAAAAAATGTAAACTGCCCAGGCCAGGAATCTAACCTTTAGCAAAACAAAACTGAAAATTTCAAATGTTTTCAGATACACTGTCAGTGCTACCCACTTTGTATACACATCAGAGACATAAACTATGTAAAAAGAGCTGTATATTAATTTCAGTGAGGCATTTTGATGCCCTGAAGAACTGGGGTGAATCTGGATTCAAAAATGTTTGCCTGCCCAATGCATCCAAAGGGCCAGCCAATTTAAGTGTAGCTGTAAATTCAAATATCTGAATTACTGTGTGTCTGGACATAGCTAGATTATTATGTGACAACAACAATGTAAATCTGTTATAGAGACTTCTAAATTATTCCTCATCTCTTATGAAACGTGTGTATTTGTTTACTTTTATGTACACATTTGGCTCACTTCTAAAAAACTACAAAAAAATAAGAGTTTGTTGCTAGCAGACCTGCCTTACAAGAAATGCTAAAGGCAGTTTCTTGGGATTAAAGCAAGTAAACCCAGATAGTAACCTGAATCCATAAGAATAAAGAGTAAGGTTCAGTAAAGTTAATTACGTAATTATATTTTTAAAAAGAATATAAATGATTTTTTTCCTTCTCATAACTTATTTTAAAAGAAATAAAATAAAATAATATATACAAGGCATGCTGTTGGGCTTATAACATAGAGAAATGTAATATAACTGTAATAAACTTGCCACTAACAGCAAAAATGGTGGGTAAGAACTAAGTCATTTTTGCTAAGAAATAACTACAGATGGTAAAGTAATAATAATTATAACGTTTGTAACATTTATGAATGTAAAGTATATAGTAATCATACCACACAAAGAGGGGAAAGGGAATAGAGCTAGAAAAGATAACATTTCTATATATCACTGGAATGAAGTTAGTATCTACCTGAAGATAATTCTGATAAGCTTAGATGTATGTGGTAAGCCCTGGAGAAACCACTGGAAAAAAAAAATTCTCAAAGAATATAGTGAAAAACTCATTTAGAACATTAAAATGATACATAGGAAGTATTTACTTACTGAAAAAGAAAACAGTAAAGGAAGAATAAAGGGGCAAAAAAATGAGACGTGCAAAACAAGAAGTAAAATGGTGGATGTAAATACAACTATAGTAATAATAATATTAGATGTGAGTAGTTTAAACAACCCAATCAAAAGGCAGAGACTGTTACAGTAAATTTTTTTCTAAAATTTATATTTTGAAACTAAAATGCCTGTTGTGATGGTATTAGAAGTTGGAACCTCTGAGAAGTGGTTAGGTCATGAGGCAGAGTCTTCGTGAATGGTATTAGTGTTCTCATAGAGACCTCACAGAGATCCCTAGCCCCTTCCATCACATGCGGACACAGCCAAAAGATGTTACCTATGAATCATGAAAGAGAGCCCTCACCCAACCATGCTGGCACCCTGACCTCCTATTTCCCATTTCCAGAACTGTGACAAATACATTTCCATTATTTATAAGCTATCCAGTCTGTGGTGTTTGTTATAGCAGATTGAACAGGCTAACACAGTACCACATCTGCAGGAAACACCATATGCATAGAATGTATCATTCTGCCCTGAGAATATATCAAGCTAATAATGCTTTTGAAAATCAACGTGATGGAGGGCTTCTGAAATTCTTGTCTCATATAAGGTAACAGCTAATAAGTAAATTGTCAGGTTTTGATTTACTTGGATAAGTGATTATATGATGGATACTGTTTTAAATAACCTTTTTGGCTTTCATTCTGTATGTCCACAGGTAGTATTTGAATTCCCCAAGATATAAAAATAGCAAATCAAGGTTATTATATAGTGGAGTTGCTTTGCAATGTTCATACAAAGACCAAGGCTACCGTCTGTCCAACAGACAAACTGTAACCACAGAAAGATATTTGCTGTGCCTAGGACATGACTTTACCCATATTACGTAACGATGGCCACTGCTGTGCTATTACAGGGATTTTTTATTATAGAATAAAGTATGGAGTCAAAAGCTAATGAACAGGCATAGGGAATAGGTAGTTGGCATTGCTAAAAGACAAGATTTTCACTTGCCAAGAATGATACACTTGAAAAAATATTACTGGTTCTGTATATTCATTTTATAGCTTCAAAGTGTTTTTGCACGTGGCATTTCATTTGATCCTCACAATGTGAAGTAAAATTCATGATAAAGCAAGAGAAAATATCCCTTTACCAATAATATTTTCATTTTTATGGAGAAACATGGCTGAAAGTCATTCCGTGTCATGCATTTTATGAAGAAAAATAGTGAGTTTTCTTCTGATATTCAAGAGGGTCATCCGATCATATGCTCAACATTTAGGTAGTATAAATTTATGCCTGACCTAGGCTATTATAAATGTATGAACTTTTTTTAAAAAAAGCAATTTCTATTTGCAGTTAATCAAATGAGTTATTTCTTTAAGATAGTATCCTAGCAACTTTAGACAGAAGAGGAAGTCCTGCTGATGTTAGAAAGAGATTTGTTTATCACATACACAGATCTAACTTCGGAATGTGCTTCAAAGTGTCGCTTTGATCAAGCACCTATCAAAACTTTTCTGTTACAGAACTAACAAGGTTGTAAGAATCTTCATTTCACAATTTCTGAATTTGAGATGCTCATAGAGAGAGAACAGTGGTTGTCATTTAAACAGGTTTCTTTGAGAAATACATTCTTGTTGAATGCATTTCTCAAATAAATCAAATAAGTTAGCAATAATCAAATAGTTAATTAAATCTTTTCAAATATTTGACCTGATAACTGAGTAATTAGAAGTTTTCCAATGAATTTTAAACTTAACCTTACCTGGCATGTTGTCCTACTACATATCTCAGTCAGTGACAGATGAAAACGGTTTGAGCCACTGATGTCCCCATCAAGCCTATGGAAGTTCATGTTCTTTGCCTCTAACCTCTACTGTGATTTAAAGCCAGAATTGAAGAAAAAAAAAAAGTACAAGCCCTAACTAAGAAGCATTGAATCCAATTCATTCAGGATATTCCATGAACTCACTTCTCTATCAAACTTCTCTCAGGTAATGTGGTATAATAAGAGGAACATTCAATTGGAGATGTGGCCTTGACTAGAAAATTTCATGCAAAAATGTAAGGTCCCTAAACACTAGCCAGAGTAAACCAGAGGAAGGGTCAGGAAATCCAATAACCAAATCCAAATTGGAGGTATTATTATTTCAGGAAATGATCTAACCTAGACCATAAAATGAACAGCTGAATGGAAACTGACGCACATAAGACCTTAAATCAGGCCTTAAGGAGAACACATCCACAAGATGTGCAGAGAAAAATCTCAATTTCTTCAAGTTTCATAATTTACAATACTATAGGATTTTATATTTACAAAATAAAGATGTATTTCTCCTCTTGAATCTTGTAATTTATAATTAACTACTGACAACCAAGGGAAATACAAGCCTATAATTTTTAATATTTCATTCCTATAAATTTCACTCCTTGAATTTGGAGTTAGAGAAAAACTTCCCAGAACTATTATGTACTGATTATTGGTTACCTTCTCCCATCCCTCTCTATGAATCAACCACTATTAAAGAAAATAGGCTAGGACAGGAGCAATGCTGAGCATAATGGATACTAGAAATAATAATGTTAAGCAAGATGTGGAACAATTCAATAAATGAAGAAGGAAAAGAAATCATCTACTTTTAATTGGTAACAAAAACAGTGTCAACAATAACATCTAGCCTCTAATAAGTTCTAAGTGCTGTGCTAAATTCTTTACATACATTAACTCATATAATTTTCACAACAAACCTACAAGGTAGAAATTATTATTATGCCCAATTTGTAGATGAAAAAAAAAATGAGGCTTAAAGAGGTTATGCAACTTTCCCAGAGTTATCCAAAAAGTGACAAAGTTGGATTTCAAATTCAGGACTCTATCCTCCCAAGCTTGTGGGCTTAAGCATGATGTTACCCCCACTTTCCATCAATCCCAGTAAGGTTGCTGTTATTCCTGGACAATGTGACATGCCTATTTCTAGGAGCCAGCAAATCCTATAACATTATATTTAGAAAAAGAAGCACTGCTTTACCTCCCATGAGACGTTTCCTCACAACAGTAATTTCAGTTTGGGCATTCATCAGTTAGAATTAGATTGGTCTGCATAAAACAGAACATCCTATCCCAAAATACCAGTGGTTTCAACAAGATAGATGTTTATTTTCCCGTATAGTAGGAAAAATTCAGATGTATATAGCCCAGAGCTGATGTGGCAGTTCCACGGGCACTGGGATCCAAGCTTAGCCCATCTTTATATACATTAATATTTAGAATTGGCTTTCACTGACAATATTGCCTTGTGGTCCAAGATCACTACTGAAGTGTTGGTCTTCTAGTTTGAGACAGGAAGAAGGAAGAAGAGAGAAGGGGAAAGGGGAATGCCCCCCCAAATGAGTTCACATGCTATTAAAAACAAACAAATAAACAAAAAATAACCTTCTAGAAACACCACATCTTGCACTCACATTTCATCAACCATGCATAATTCCAAGGATGTTTTAAAAATGTAGTCCATCAACTAGGCAGCCTTCTGTTAGTAAAGTTGAAGGGGGTAATAGATGTTATATCAACATCAAGTAGTTTCTATCACCAAGAGTGAGAAACAATCACCAGTGAGGCTTTTTAATACCTTCTTAATAAACTGTTCCCCAGCCAAAGCCAGTAAGTAAAAGTTGGCATCTGGTAGAAAGAACATTTATTGACTCCCTCAGAAAAACATAAAAGGACACAAATCTCATAATCAGGATTCTATTGCTAATTTAATAAATAAGCATTCTTCTAATCATTTATAGTAATCTAAAGTTTGCTAACTCAGTATGAAATGCAAATGTGACACAAGTAATAAAGGACTAATAACAAAAATCCTAAGCTACACATCTGTCTAATTTATTCTACTTCATTTGGCTCTGTTCCCTGGAAGGATTTCATGAACTTATGGCAAACTCTGGTCTGATGACCATGCCCATAATTAACATTCCCAATCTCATCCTTCTGTTTTTCTTTGTTTTCTTCATTAACATATGTTATCTCAGACGCAGCATCCTCTCCTCCACTTCCATTAGCCTAAACAGATCAGAATATATCCTCTGGAAGTATATTTAATCTAGTTTGTAATCAAATATCCTTTCTTCTCTGCTGCTTAGCAGAGAGAAAATCACACAATCCCTACCTCTGCTTCCTCTTTCAAAACCTTACTACATCCTCTTCTGTTTTTTAAGTGACCACAGATGTATTTGTCTTTATTTATACTGTTATGAATAATTAATATGTATAATAAAATGTGCTAAAATAAACATTTGATGTGGCTTCAGAGTATATGAGAGCTTTTAAGTAGAAATAACAGAAAGGAAAATTAAGCTAATTTGCCTCTCTATCATTTCCTAACCTTTAGGGTTGCCCCATAATGAGTAATGCTCATGGTAGAGACAATATGCAACAAAAATGGTCAAGTCAGGCTAGATGCCAACTAGCAAGAAATATTAAAAAGTGAATTATTATATTGAGTGGAGGGTCAATTCATTCCCCACATCCTTTCCCAATAAAATATTTTGTAAAAATTTCAAATAAATTAAGTTGCACCACAATCCTCCAAATGATAGCTGATAAAACCTCATATTTCACTGGCTATTAGCCTAGCTGGTGAAATTACACTCAATCCTCTTGTGGGAGTACCTGTGTAAAATATTTAATACCAATTAGACAGTAAATTTCAGGTCTAGCATTGACATAGGGAGGAGAAGTAAAGAGGATTATTAAATAGAGGTGATAATTACATTGATTTTTATTGCTTTTAGAACTTAAAACTTAATCAGCTCTTCAAGTGTCTCATTATTTACATTGAAGACAAAGGATTAAATATGGAGAGAAAATTCCAAAAGCTCTAAGGAAAGCTAAGCAAAAATCTATCTATCCATTATCATCATTGACTGTGTTGAATCTAATTAATACTGAAAAACAAAATAAAGGTCTAGGAAAATATGCTAAATGACTTGATTGTTCAAAACTATTGAGTAAATTAATATAGTACAATTTTAAACTGTTCCAAGATAAAACTTTCCTATTTTTACATGAATTAATAATTTTTGTGTCTAAGATTAACTTAATGACTTTTTTTTCAATTTTAATAATATCACCAAGTAGATTATGGTCATCCTGAGACTAAGCTCTCAAATTTCAATAATTTCACTTCTATAGAACCACGCATATAAAGAAACAATGTTAAAAACCCACTTAGAGTTAATATTCCACAATGTACAAAGCAGTACTGGAATGGAGAAAAGACCTGGACATCAGGGTGTGTGCTGCATCATACATTTCACTTTTGACCTCCCTGACAACATTATACCACTTTAAAAACAAGTGAGAAATTTTCCCATAAAATAACCTGTATTTTCATAGAGCAGAAAAGAAGAGTTAAGACCAAAAAAAATGTAGTTATGGCCCAGGACTCTTGAAAACACTATGGAAAAAAGACAACTAGCAAAGGAATTTGCTGAATTTAATTTATGAAGAGAGTTAGGGGAACATGAGGCACAGGGTGCTGACTCAATTTCATCTTCAAATTGGAAAACAGCATTATTAACATAGTTATTAAGAGAAAAATAGCTTGCTCGTATTATTGCAAAGCACTCTGAAATAAATTGATATGATGTTTAATATTAAAATTGTCTATGCTTCGAGTTTTTTTGTAATATTTTAAATTAATTGATTTCTAAAATGGTTTTCTCTTTACTGCATCAGTTTCCTGTAGAAATCTCTACACTAATGTCTTGAAATAAGTGTGTTACAATTACACGAACAGTAAAACAAACCAGTAAAAACTCATAGGCTAGACTTCTAGATACTGTATGATGTGAAGACAGCATTGAGTGATGGAAAGAACAATATATGTTTAAGTTAAGGTATGAACCTTGGTGTAGCCTGACAGTATGTGAAATTCTCAAGGTAATTAATCTCACAAAACTTCAGTAAACTAACATGGAAAACTAAGATATTAAGTCTAGTTATATATTCCTCTCTTCCCGCATCCAACAAAATGCATGAAATTAGCAGGTACTCAATACATGACAGTCATATGCCCCTCTTCCCTTCCATTACTTCCAACACTAACAATAATATTTCATTTGTCTTGCGAGAAGAGACAACAAAGTGATCACTTCTCAAGAAAATACACCGACAAGCACCCAGTCAAGATGGTTATGAGAAAAACTATTTTATAATTTTCTTTCTCAAGACACCGTTAAAATAATAGTGAAGTTCTTAAAGAAAAATTTAAATGTATAGTACATTTCTTGGAAAGAGGAAAATACTGAGTGATGAAGCAGGGTGAAGGAAGCCACAATCTAAGATCCATGAAGAGGATAACATAGGGGGAAGCCCCTGAACTATTGGTTAGAATCAGAGAGAATCTACAGCAGATGCTGTAAAAACAAGAGTCAGAAGTACTGTGAAAGACACAGTCGAAGTTTTATATACTGAACATTCTCCTACTCCCTATACTTTATAATTATGTTTACACAAATATGACTCTCATTTGTTTCTCTGGCTTAACAAAAGCATTACTCTAAGAAATGTGATCCCTTGAAATAAAACATTTCAATGAAAAGTCTAGAGTATAAAGTCAAGGATGTCTCCTAAAATGTACATGAAAAAATCAACCCAGATTCATTTCAATTAATAGAAATTCCAGAAAAAGAAAATATAGTAGAGAAAGTTATCAATTAAAAAATTCAAGGAAATTTCCATAGGTGAAGGGAGACTTGAGACGTCATATTGGAAGATTCACAAGAGGGTGAAGTAAGCAAAATTTTACTCACTTTCCCCCAACACATTGTTATGAAATGTCAAAGCATCAAGGATAAAATGAAGATTCTAAAAGATGCTAGAGGAGGGGCAAAAATAATATAAGTCATCTACAAAACAAAAATTAAACATAAGCCTAATTTTTAAATATGAAGAGAAAAATCCTCCATATGAACAATATAAAATGAATTGAGTAAATGCCTTCCTCAACTGTGCTTTAATTATCTCTTCATACTATTATGTGAAAGAAGAGATACTTTTCTAAAAAATAAAACTAAACAGAGGAAAATGTAAGAAATATATCAAAGTGTATATTTATGTACAGACATAACCATATGTATATTTTTCTAAAAATTCATAATTTTAATTAATACATACTTCTTTAGCAGTTAGCCCTTCCTTCCAAATACAATGCATAGTTTACTTTTGTGTCGTGAGTTACAATTCACATGCATCGCTGAATTTGAGGTTTATAAAACCCCTAAAAATATAAAAAATAGTTTATATGGTAGAACTTCACATGAATTAATATGGTAGACAAAATGGAGGTCTGAAATGCCAAATCAGTTTTTCTGATGCCATTACTCATCAATTTTTGCCTATACAGGTTTAAAGGCTAATTTTTTTTCACATATTCTTAAGACTATTTTTGTAGAGTAGTTTTAGGTTCACAGCAAAATTGAAGGGAATATACACGGATTTCCCTTATTCTCCCTGCCCCTATATCTGCCTGGCAGAGTATTTTCACTGCCCTAAAAGTCCTCTATGTATTGTCAAAGCTAATTTTGATCCTCTTGGTAGCTACAAGAGAAAGTATGACTATTTGGAACAGAAAGTTATACATCCATAAACATACCACAGTCTTACAACCAAAAGAACCCACTAGTATTGACACAAAGATAATCTAAATTATGCCTGACCTGAATGGCCAATTGCATCTACTTGGAACCATGATTAACACAGATTTCCAAATAGGAATCATTCTGATTCTTTTGTTCCATTAATGATTATAGTGCATTTATTCAGGAAAACATTATAGTAAGAGAAAGACAATAATAATTTGTTTCCTTTGCACATAGGCACAGCCTATGAAAGAATTTGTGAATTCATTAACATGAACATTTTAAATGTGCTCATCATGTTGGACAGTAGCTGTGTTATACTTATTAATAATGGAATAATACATATTGTTGTTATATTAGTGTAATACAAGACAATATACAGTCACTTCTTATCATAACACCACCTCCTCTTTTCATAACTCTTCTCATCCATGGCGCCTACATAGTTTTACAAACATTAATTAAGACTTAACATCACCTCTGTGAGACTGGGAACTGCCACAGTCGTCATCCTGATGTGAAGCTAGAGATTAAACCATGTTATTAGAAGCAGGGCTCGGATGAAAGCTCATAACAACACTTCAAACCTGAACTTTTAAATAGTATAAGAAATATCTGTTCCATCATTCTTCACTGTACCCTGGGACCAAACTTAGATATTTTGTAGCAGATAGTCTTTGTGGAAATTGGGCACACTGATTGCACAGGTTTTCAAATTAAAGTGTACTCATTTTATATATCGTCATCTTAATATTGCCAACGACTAAAATTCTTTTAATAGGTCATCTTCATTGGTATCACAAGTTATATTATATTTCACAGTCATTTTGAGAAGGCCATCAGGCTATGTTATTCCCAGCCCCCAAGATTACATATCAATTTAGTTACAGGGTCTGGAATCGAACTTCTTATCCTCTCACTTTTCATCCGACTTGCTCTACTGAGCCGTGTTTCATTGCACTAAAACAGAGCATGCTAAGAATTTGAAATTACTTTAGAAGGTCAGCTTTGCTGGAAGATTACTGCTCTTTTCCTTACCATTAAAAAAATAAGTGGAAAGTAAAAAGCTATGTTCTAAAAAGTCATATTGTATTGTGTCCTCCACACTCTAAAGCTGAGAAAGTTTTCAGTGCTGTAATTGGATCAAATTGAAGAAACGACCTATTTCCTCACAAATTTTCTTCTCTTTCATTCAGTGTCCTGTTGAAACAACTAAAAACATTCACTTTCACTTACTTTCTCAAATTTTTATTACTTCCAAAGTATCATTATTTAATCTAAGGTCATTTTGATTGCCTGTAAACATTAGCATAATCATTTGGCTTTATTATGTATGGTTCTATATGGTCATTCTTTTAGAAGTGGGTTTCTATATAAAAACAAACAAAAATATTGCTTAACCTCAGGGTTTTTTTCCCATCTCATCTAAGCCCTCTAAGCAGTGCACAAGCCAAAAGAAGCAAGAGTCAAATGATAAAAATTTGCCTTTTAACTACACCTTCTCAATGGGGACAAGAGTGAAATTGCCTCTTTTACATGTTAAGATGGATAGAACGCACACTTCAAAGACAATGTGGAGCAAATGCTATCCTATACATGTTCAATATTAAATTACCGTCAGCAGCTGGGTGCTGCTAAACATGCCACCAAACACAGCATGATCTTTATACAAAGGAAACGTTAGTACTTTCTGGCTCATAATATTGGTATTATGTTTATTTTTTTAGCAAAAGCACCCTACTTGGGAGAAATACAATTCAATTAAATGTAGACTGTGAGTTTCTATATTACACTATCCTCAGTACTACTTTTTCAGGACTATGTGAGATAAGAGAGAAAATTTCACTTATTACTTTGAAATGTTTTTGAAATATAAGGGGAGATCTTTCACTAGACTTTTTAAAAGAGCTATTGAATAGTTAGCTCCCTGACTAACTGAATAAAAAAGAAAATATATTTAGTGATTTTGCAATATGCATTCCTTTTAATATAAATGCTATAATCATATGGATATAAATTTCCTCTTTTAAAGAGGCTGCATTGTTTATACAGGGCCTGTATTATTTGATATTTTTGGGTCATCATTCAATTTCAACTTTTTTTTTGAAAAGAGAATAAAATTTAAAGATATAGTAGAAAAAAGAAGTGTTATCTATTTCATAATAAATCTGCTCCATTGTTCTTTCACTAAAATTTGGCAAAATGTTATTTAAATTTCTTAAAAAGTCATAAAGGCAAAGAGTTTGATATATAATTTAAATAAGTTACTTATTACTTTTATTTACTTGAAGAGAATTTATTCCACCTGAAAAATTAATATATTAAGAATTTATGAAGGGGAAGGGTATAGCTCAAGTGATAGAGTGCATGCTTAGCATGCATGAGGTCCTGGGTTCAATCCCCAGTACCTCCTCTAAAAATAAGTAAACCTAATTACCTCTCCTCACCGAAATAAAATAATTTAAAAAAAAAGAATATATGAAGTTCTGGTTAGTAATTCTGGCACATGTAAAAACACAGAATCATTATTACTACACTAATAGAATCATCAATACTACAGAAGTAGAATATTCTGTTTAAGTTCCTGAGTTAGATCTTGACTGAGGTCCCATTTTAACATTGTAGAGCATGGCAGAAATTATTTTAAATGTAAAAATTGAAAACGAGAGTAAACACTTGTCTCCTTGATAATGGAATATCCAGCATCATTCTTGTTGGTCTAACTGCTTTTAGCAGCACTGCTTTCCAAACTGCCTGCCTGCAAAATCTATCCCAAGGTAATTAAACAAATTGATCCAAATTGGCAATGGAATTATTTAATATTGTCTATCTGAATTTTGAAGAATGTCCACCCTAGACAACCAGAATACTTTGGTTTTAACATACTAGGTTGATACTGAATTGCTCATTCCTGCAATAATTAGACAAAGGGAATATTTGCTTCTCTTGGCCAATTGTAATTCATTCATGTCCCCAGTAGTAAATTGATTTCTATATTTCCCATCATGGTGGAATATTCGTACATCTCTTTTGCTGTATCATCAAGGTATCAGGATATAAATTAAAGAGAGATTGCTTAAGACACAATTGTACATCAACTGGGAGTTATAGCTGCTAAGTCAGGAAACAAACCCTAACAATTGATTATCAAAATGCTTATCTTACAGGAAGACTGTGTAAATCTATACTGAATTTACACAGTAAGTTCCATAGCTGATTTCTGGCAAAGTCCAATGAGATCAAAGAATACTATAAATACTTTTTCTAAACATTTATAACTTTGTATGTCAATAGAATAGAAGACTAACTTATCTATTGACAAAGATTATGTAATAATAATAGCAATTGATAATTTTCTGCTTGTTTTAGTCTTTCATCTCTCCCTATTTCTCACTTTTAAGATGGAAATAATAATTACCATGCTTTATCCTTCCTGAAGGAAACTTTGAGAGTTTAACCCACTTTGAGGACATCAGTTATCTATTACTCATTTTATTCATCTGACACATATTTGTTTTTGTTTACTTCCTACACTATGTGCTATCATGACATGAAAATTAAAGGTATTTCCCTGTTTCATAAAGTGTCAGAAATCACAGTCCCAAAGCTGCTGGTTAAACCCTGCTGAGACCAAACATATGATTTATAACATTTCCATGAAACAATCCTCTATAGTCACACCCTTTGTGTAACACAATTTTCACTGAAATCAGTTGGATTTTCAAGGCACATCTGCTACCAGTTGGCTAAGAGAACTTAGTCACTCTTTCCGAAATACCAATAGCTATCAACAGTTGATTTGGGCACATAAATCAGCTATTTAGATATGAATAACTAAAATACTATGAACTTCATGTTTCCACATCTGAATGATTTCCTCTTTTTTAAAGTTGTTCAAAAATAATCCTATAAATGTAAAATCCAATGATCTAAATATATGTACTACCACTGAAATGTTTGACAAAATAACCTGGGAAGCAAAATTTGTAGTAAAAAGAATTACTATTGACCATTCTTTTCTAACATATATTTATAAATGACATCTATTTAGATTTTTCTTTAATAGTTTCCCATCAGGTATCAGACCGATCACCTTCTATCTTGCTTGTACATACATCTATTCAGGGTTTCTAATTGTCAATGTTAGTTCTTGAAGTTTTAGAGTCTCAGACCTCCAAAAACCTCTAGGAAAGATTTGATACCATTTGCCCTTTCTCTGAGCTCTTTCTCATCTTTCATTATTTCTGATAAATTGCTCAACCTCAGTACTATTAACATTTTGGGCTCAACCTCAGTACTATTGTTTATTTTTTGTTTGTTTGTGGGAGTGGGGAGTGTCTTGTGCATTGTAGTATGTTTAGCAGCATCTTTGGCCTCTACCTACCAGATGCCAATACCAACCCCTCCCAGTTGTGACAACCAAAAATCTCTCCAGACATTTTGAAAAGTTGGGAGGCAGGGGGCAAATATTACCCCTGGTTGAGGGCCACTGTGATAAAGCCTTTAATGGACTTTTCATAGAGCTCTATCAATTCTTCCTTCCTTCCTTCCTTCCCTTTCTTCCTTCCTTTCCTTCCTTCCCTTTCTTCCTTCCCTTCCTTCCCTTTCTTCCTTCCCTTCCTTCCTTCCCTTCCTTCCTTCCCTTTCTTCCTTCCCTTTCTTCCTTTCTCTCTTTCTTTCTTCCCTTTCTTTTCTTTCTCTCTTTCTTCCCTTTCTTTTCTTTCTCTCTTTCTTCCCTTTCTTTTCTTTCTCTCTTCCCTTTCTTTTCTTTCTTTCTCTCTTCCTTTTCTTTCTTTCTTTCTTTCTTTCTTTCTTTCTTTCTTTCTTTCTTCCTTCCTTCCTTCCTTCCTTCCTTCCTTCCTTCCTTCCTTCCTTCCTTCCTTTCTTTCTTTCTTTCTTTCTTTCTTTCTTTCTTTCTTTCTTTCTTTCTTTCTTTCTTTCTTTCTTTCTTTCTTTCTTTCTTTCTTTCTTTCTTTCTTGTTTAGCTTGAGACTGGGAAAAAAAAATCCTTTCATCTGTGATATATTTTTTCTCCTTAGGTTAGGGAAACCGGTTTTCCTCTCTATTCAAACCCTTACTGCCTTCTTTCAGAATTATAATAATAAACATTTTTCAATAAGAGTAAAATTTCAAGAGAGTAAGTATAAAATGCCTAAATGTGTGTGTACATTTTAGCCAAGTGATTCTACCTCTTTAAAGATATCTTAAGAAAATTTAGATACAGAGATGTTTGTGCAACCAGCATAGATTCTGACAGGACTAAACTGTAAACAATGCAATTCTCTAAAAATAGGGAAAGAGCTAGATAACTTATGTTCTAGACATATAGGGAAAAATTATGCAGTAATTTTTTTTAAATGTTAGTCATATTTATGGAAAATTTTAAGTAATATTTAATTTACTTATTTAAGTGATATTTAAGTTAAGTAATCAGAAGCTTTTATGGGAAAAAAAAAACCCACAGAGCAGTAAGTACATTACAGTACAGTTTCATAAACTATATATATATATATATACATAGAAAAAAATTTGAAAAATAAAATTGGAAGTACAGACACCAAATTATTAACAATGATGTTTTAGGAGTACAGATATTAAGTAATTTTTCTTATTTTCCTGTGCAGTTTTCTATGTTTCATAAATCATAAATCTGTTACTTTTACAAGAAGGAAAGAGGGTTTTTCAAAAAGATTATTCATTTTCAGGTATTAAATTGACAGTTAAAAATTATAGGTAGTTAAAAGGCTGTGGGTTTCTTCAATGTCTCAGATCTATACACTAAAATAGGTGAATTTTACTGCATGTTAACTCTTTGGATGCAGTGAAGAATCCTGTGTGCATCACATCAATTCAGGTTACATTTCTGCACCACAAGTCTCTTAATTTAGTAAGAAACATTGTATTTACCATTATTCTGTTTCACCAAATTCAGAAGTCATATTTTCACTGCCATTCTGGTTTGAATCAAAGTAAAAGTAATTAGCCAAATAGTGTCTTTGAAAACATGATAGTATTCAACATCATATTTTCAGAAATTTTAAAACATTATATATGTGTCATACATATATATTTATATATATATAAATTGTAAAACATTCAATTACAGTAGGTGTCTACTGAAATCAACTTGGCTGTTTTTCTACTAATAAGAAACCAATTTTGAAATAGAATATATATAATATACATATATAGTTGAATGAATAGGAAAATATTTTATATAGATAAAAATAGCAGATCCTCAGCCCATGGTTCTTAAGGAGCATGAAAAAGAATAATTATAGACACTGAAATTGTTCCATTTAGTAATAAAATGGAGTGCCATTTTTGAATAACATTTCTTATAATAAAATTGTTTTGTGAAATGTTGCCCTCAAAACTACCACTTAATTATATCTGAAATCTAATCAGGTCACTTATTTAAGGAAAGAGATTGTAAGACTCCATTAAACACTAAGCCAAGAAACAACTGAATTCCAGAGTTTATTTATTCTTCTATCTGTATAGGAAGTTATCGAGAAATACTACTTCAATTAGAGTTCTTTGTATTAGCTTTTCTCCTCCTTTCAATGCTAAAATGAATACTTTTATATCTAAATAATTTAAAGAATTTTTTCCCTAAGGCTGAATAACTGCTATTTTCGTATAGGCTATTTTTCTTGGGTTAAAATTTTTGTTAGGTCCATTATAAGTAAAATATCAATAAGGAGATAAGAGCTAGCATAAAGCCATCATGTTCCACAGACTGCACAGATTAGATGCAAATTGACTTGGGAGGGAAAAAAAAACGAGTCTCCCCATCTTCACATGTTATCTCTCCTCTGCCACACCTGTATATAGAAAACAGCTCTTCCAAGTAACCTCAAATAATTGATGTTTGGTTTTCGTAGGCAAGAGTTGTCTTTAAGGGAGCCAGTGAAACCACTCTTTTTATAATGGTTTTATATTCTCATCCTCACACGATCAGACTCTGTAAAAAGAACACTTCAAGCTTGCTTAAAACAGTACCGTTCAAATCTTGTCCCATCAGTTCTGTGGCAGTTCAATCAATATCAGATAGCATCAAAAATCCATTTCCTGTCCCTGACAAGAGAGGAGGTCCTTAAGATTATCTATTCTAAATGGCGAATGCAAACTCCATATTACCTCAAATTGCCAACCATGCTATTTTTACCTCTACACGTTATTGGAACTGTGGCTAAAGCCAGGTTCTTTTAATTACGTAAAACTTTAATTTTTAATTATGATTGAAAGATAGTGAAAAAGTAAGCCACCAAATCATCTCAAAGTCACTGAAATGCTGAGATGGTTTTCTGTCAGGTGTTTCACTCATATTAACTGGTTGAAGCTACAGTCCTTTCAAATTAATTTCCTTCAAATGACCATCCGGAATGAAACTGAGGGTACCAGTGGAATTATCAGAATGCTGTATGCAGAAAATTATCAAACATAGTTTATCAGGAAAAAGGAACAGAAATCTCAACAGCTTTTCATTTCCTTTCAAGAAAAAATTTAAAAATTAAACAAATTAAAAAGACACTTACTGTCTTTAACTGAGATACTCAAAGCAGTTAATACCTAAAACCCACATGCTAAATTAAGATTTCTGCTGGTAATCTTTATTTCACTTTTAATAACATCTATATTTAGAGAAGATACAAAAATAATTATTGTGGAAAGTCTGGGAACGAAAAGCAGACAAAAATAACAACAGCCAGCTAACACAACATTTATTTGTCAGGCACTGTGGTAAATTGGTGAATTTGGGTAATATTTAAAACAATTCTTCATGATTAGTGTGTTATTATCACAATTTTTAAGATGTAGAAAGATAGCATAAGTGAGATTCAAACCCAGACAGACTTGCTCCAGAATTCATGCAGCAGAAAAGATAAAATTTATCCACAGTTCCACTCAGCAGAAAACAAATTTTATCTATTCTCACCCATGAATTTCTTCCAATAAATTTTGAAACCAATTTATAATGGCTCAAAACAATAACAAATTAAGGGTGTCAATTTTACTGGGAAATCTATGCAAAAAATAATAATATAGCACCAAATATTATTTGCTCACTTCATAAATTGACACAGTTATTATTACTATTATTTTTATACTTATTTTTGATATAAAAATACTGGGGTTGAAATTTGCACTCTAAATTCAGATATATAAAAATAGGCATAGTTTTCTTTATTGTTCTGGACTCCCCAAATCCTATTAAAGGCAGAAAAAAGTGAATTGTCAATTTGAAGTAATTATATCTCATTCTGTTTAAAAACAATGTTGTTTTATAAATATTCATTCAATTCTATATTCAAATTCTCTAGGTTGTTTTCTTATTTCTTCCGTTCTATTTCCAGCTGCTTTTCCCTCACCAACATGGTGATTTTGCATGGAATAGCCTCTGTACCCCCAGTGTTAAGGAATTGGGAGGAGGAGCCGGGACTGAGTGCTGTCTCCCCATGCCTTTCCCCACCTCAACCCCCATTTCTGAGCTTGCTGCTCTGCCCTCACTGTCTGAAATAACTTTGGTCTGGTCTCCAGGCACAGGCAAAGTGCTGTGATGGTTCCTGGGAACCTGGCCATCTGTAATGATGATGCCCTTGCCTCAGCAGTAACAGCTCCTGTGAAACAGTTCAGTCTGGCTGCCTCTCATTCTCTTCCTAGTATGGGAGAGCCACCTTTTAACCTCTTCTAAGGGTCTCTTTGTCCTTCTCTAAAGCAACATTTCAACACCAAATCCCACAAGAGGCTGACTCTCTTGGCTCCCTTCATGACCACCATGGTGGGTATTGGTAACTTTGGAATGACCTATGAGACATACATAGTCTATGAGGAATCGCGTTATGCTACATTAGTTTCACCAATGAGGTGTTTGCCCTCCTGCACTGTATTGGGTTTCTCTGGAGGCTAAGAAATTCCCTAAGAAGCAGGAGCAATACCTCCTTACGAGTGTTTTCTGTAAAATCCATCTGGTATTTCTGTAGTTCCCCAATCACTTACTCCTTGCCCGCAAGACCCGTAACTTTTGATAGAACTAAGACAGTCAAGTCTTACACACACATCCAAAGTCAGACTCAGCCACAAAATGACTCCATGTTCTCTTCCTGTCAAATGAAAGTTGCTTTAAGCCAATGATTCTCAAACTTCAGGGGCAAGGAGGGGCATGAAAATCACCTAGAAGGATTATTAAAATACAGATTATTGGACCCTACTCTCAGAGTCTCTAATCTAATATGTCTGGGGCAAAGCCTGAGAGTCTTTGTATCTATTTGGGCTGCCATTCTGGGGACTTGACTTAGAGAACCACTGTAGTGGGCATTGCTGCTCAAAGTATAGTCCCTGGACCAGCAGGTGCTGCACCATTGAGACATGTTTTAGAAATGCAGCCTCTTAGGACCCACCCAGACCTACAGAAATTGGGACCTGCATTTAAACAAGATCCTTGTGTGAATGCCCATTAAAGTTAAAGAAGCACTGCTCTATGTGGTATCTGCCTTTCTTATTTTATGATCTTTGATACTATGTTCCCTTTTCTGGACAATAAAACTCATACCTAAGCCTATATGAACACATGGCTGGGGAGGCAAGGAGAAAATACATTTCAAAAACAATTCCCAATATATAAAGTAAATCTATTTTTATAATTTTTGTTACCAGTCAAAATTTTTCTCTCCACAATTAAGTAGGAAAACTTGCTCCCTATTTCAAGTGAGTTAAGTATTATTACAAACATGAAATCTTCTATAAGTTTTTAGTTTATTAAAAGTCTTATATTACATACTTGAGTAAAAGATTTTAGAGTTCTTTATATTTTTCCAAACTATATATCTATTATTAAGTTTATTATTAGATAGTTAATTTTCTAGTTTGCTGATTGAATGGATATTTTTTCTATTTTGTTTTCCACCATTCATTGCTAGTATATGGTTATTATTTTTCACAGCTATTGTTTTTATTGTTTTGACAGTCATTTTGTAAGAAATACTTAATAAATACATTCTAATGTATACCATGCCTTATTCATAATCTGTGTATACTATTTCTAACAGAATTGTATGTTTGATTAATCAGTGCAGATTTATTTTTTTAAAGATAAGAATGGGGGTTTTTTCTTTCAAAGAACTATCTGTAAGATTGAACACTTCTATTATTTTTGTTCCTATTTTCTAATTTATTAATTTTTGATTTTATCTGTATCATTTCTCTCCTGCTTTTCTTGGGATTGTTTTGGGGTGATATTTCTAATTTATCTGATACTAATGGTATGACCTGCTTTTTTCATTTACTTGATAAATCTTTCTTATCCTTTAATTTTTAAACAATGTATGTCTTTTGTTTTAGATATAGTCAAAGCATTATAAAAACTGATTATGGGTTTTACCTATCAAATTTGAGACTTTTAAAGCTCTTTATGGGACTTCAATCTGTTTGCATATTTTATCAAAGGTGCTAAGTTTGGCATTATACTGTCATCTTGTTTTTTGCTTTCTTTTTCAATGTATCCTTACTTAACCATTTTCTTTGTTTTCTCCATTTAAAAAAAATTAAGTACATTTAGTTTCTTTTCCTTCAGTTATTTGAAAATTGTATTTGAATTTGATTACTTTCCATTTTTAAAGACCTTACTTGAATCTATATTTCTCTAATTATCAATGTAAATAATATAATCACATCTATTAATTTGTACCTATGTTATAGAAGAAAATTAGCTTTTTTCAAATTACTTCCTGATTTTATTTCATAATTGAAAACTTTAGAGAATGTTGATTATTTGTTTTAACACATATTATTTTAACAATTAAAATATTGAGTTATAATCATTATAATTGTAGATGTTAAAAATAAACATTGATTAATATAAATCAACAGATTCAATCAAAATGACAATATAACAAAACGGGAGGTTGGAGGGAGGAGACCCAGGCATCCTTGTTAAAGGCACAATGGAATAATGGGGAAAGAGAATGAAATGCACATCTTGCCTATGAAAAGCCAATAGGTAATTCCTGAAAAACTGAAGAAGTAGAAATAGCAATCTAAGAATACTATTTAGAGATGTGGATGAAAATGTCAGAAAAATCAACTTAAAAAATATATATATATTTTAACTTTTTTTATTGAGTTATAGTCATTTTACAATGTTGTGTCAAATTTCAGTGTAGAGCACAATTTTTCAGTTATACATGAACATATATATATTCATTGTCACATTTTTTTTTGCTGTGAGCTACCACAAGATCTTGTTTATACTTCCCTGTGCTATACAGTATAATCTTGTTTATCTATTCTACATTTTGAAATCCTAGTCTGTCCCTTTCCACACCCCTGCCCCCTTGGCAACCACAAGTTTGTGTTCTATGTCTATGAGTCTATTTCTGTTTTGTATTTTTTTTCTTTTTTAGATTCCACACATGAGCAATCTCATATGGTATTTTTCTTTCTCTTTCTGGTTTACTTCACTTAGAATGACACCCTCCAGGAACATCCATGTTGCTGCAAATGGCGTTATGTTGTCGGTTATTATGGCTGAATAGTATTCCATTGGGTAAATATACCACATCTTCTTTATCCAGTCATCTGTTGATAGACATTTAGGCTGTTTCCATGTCTTGGCTATTGTAAATAGTGCTGCTATGAACATTGGGGTGCAGGTGTCATTTTGAAGTAGGGTTCCTTCTGGATATATACCCAGGAGTGGGATCCTGGGTCATATGGTTAAGTCTATTCCTAGTCTTTTGAGGACTCTCCATACTGTTTTCCACAGTGGCTGCACCAAACTGCATTCCCACCAGCAGTGTAGGAGGGTTCCCCTTTCTCCACAGCCTCTCCAGCATTTGTCATTTGTGGACTTTTGAATGATGGCCATTCTGACTAGTGTGAGGTGATACCTCATTGTAGTTTTGACTTGAATTTCTCTGATAATTAGTGATATTGAGCATTTTTTCATGTGCCTATTGATCATTTGTATGTCTTCCTTGGAGAATTGCTTGTTTAGGTCTTTTGCCCATTTTTGGATTGGGTTGTTTGTTTTTTTTTATTAAGTCATATGAGCTGCTTATATATTCTGGAGATCAAGCCTTTGTCGGTTTCATTTGCAAAAATTTTCTCCCATGGCGTAGGTTGTCACTTTGTTTTACTTATGGTTTCCTTTGCTGTGCAGAAGCTTGTAAGTTTAATTATGCCCCATTTGTTTATTCTTGCTTTTATTTCTATTGCTTGGGTAGACTGCTCTAGGAGAACATTTTTGAGATGTATGTCAGATAATGTTTTGCCTATATTTTCTTCTAGGAGGTTTATTGTATCTTGTCTTATGTTTAAGTCTTTGATCCATTTTGAGATTATTTTTGTATATGGTGTAAGGGAGTGTTCTAGCTTCATTGATTTACATGCTGCTGTCCAGTTTTCCCAACACTATACATGGAAAACTATAAACCACTGATCAAGGAGATTAAAGAAGACTTAAAAAAATGGGAAGATATCCCATGCTCCGATTGGAAAAATCAATATTGTTAAAATGGTCATACTGCTCAAGGCAATCTACAGATTTAATGCAATCCCTATCAAATTACCCAGGACATATTTCACAGAACTAGAACAAATCATAATAAAATTTACATGGAACCACAAAAGACCTAGAATTGCCAAAACATTACTGAAGAAAAAGAAAGAGGCTGGAGGAATAACTCTCCCAGACTTCAAACAATACTACAGAGCTACAGTAATCAAAACAGTATGGTATTAGTACAAAAACAGACATATGAACCAATGGAACAGAATAGAGAGCCCAGAAATGAACCCACAAACTTTTGGTCAACTAATCTTCGACAAAGGAGGCAAAAATATATTAAGATAGCAAAAATGTATTAAGGTATCACAACCCAAAATATCCCCCAGTTCTCCTCTGGCTTCTCAGAGGTAAAAAGTCTTACAGTTGGGGTCAGCTCCTGAGTTTACTTTATCCTGCAAAATCCAGGTGTGGTTCATTAATCTGAGAAACATTCCCTTCCCCGTCTCCTCTAGACCAGTTAGCTCTTAAAGGGAGTGACTAGTCTTTTTGACTCTCTCTCATGAACTGTGTTTATTCATCCATAACACTTATCACTTGTGGTAATTATTTTTTAGGATGACTGTTGTCTAAACCAAAAACAAACAAACAAACAAACAAACATAAAAAAGTGTCCTGTTGATAATTATACAAGGATAAAATGCTCAAAATAGATTGTCTTGGACAAACTGGCATGTATGGTCACTCTAGTTATTTACTTAGTGGGTTGAATATTTCAATTCTGTCTTCCCTTAGGGATTGCAAGCCCTAGAGAATAGGGACCTAATTTATTTCTGGTCTTCATTTTATCTTCAATGCATAGTACAGTGTCTGACACTCAGTGAATACCCAATAAATACTTCATGAATGATTAAATCAACATTGATAGTACAAGTTATTTTATATGGTGGTAAGAGGCATGACTGGTTCTTTTATTGCATATGGTAAAAATCTTATAACATTACAGGTAACTATCTTGAAGAATATTGGAATTACAAAAAAAGATTTAAATTGTTGAAAATAACCCAAGCCAAGACAAAATGAACACATCCAAATAAGATTAGCACCAGTTCATGTGGGGCTATTTTTAGCATGATTAAGCAGGTATTCCTTTGGACACAGCACAGCCACAAGCACATATTATGGTAAATCAGACTTTCCATTTCATCCAATTTGTTCTTGTTTCAAGAGGTACAGGCTAAGTCACCTCTAATATGTTGTGCAATTTATTACAACACTGTACACTGAGAACCCGATGGCCCACAATTCTGTAAAACATTAGAACACATTCTTCATTTAAAAAATATTATTGAAATGTTTAGAAGGCCACGGAAATTTTTTATGATTTATGATCTTGCTAAAAGAGCTAAAACTATTGCACTATACCTAGTAAGTTGGTACATAATTTTAAAACCCTTGTCTCATATTTTCATAGAACTCTTACTGTGTTACTCATCTTCAGAAGGACTTATTCCAGTTGTTTTTGTTGTTGTTGTTTTAATATAAATATGTGATATCCAAGTTTTATTTTAGGGGAAAAATGACTCTAAAGGCTTTTACTAACTTACCAAACTATGACTAAGAAGCAGAAATAGGTTGAATTTGTTTCTTATTAACTAACTTCTTAACTTGTCTGAGCTACTTGAAAGCATAACATGCATTGCACAACTAGATGTAAAGATTGTCTTGACTGTAGGCTTTTAATTAGGCCATTAATAAGAACTAACTGCCAGTCTGCACTTTTCCTGAGAAAATGATAAGGGTGGCACAGAAAACCTGGCATCCTTACAGTCCCATTATCAGGTCCAAAAAAATCTTGGCTGAATTGAAGCAGAAAAACAATTTATCACATCACCAATTGAAACAGGATGTTCAACTCATCCAAAGTCTACTTACTGTACATTTGACTCTCTCCTGTTAGTGACTGGAAATCATTCATGGTCAGATAACAAGTTATCCAACAATAGACTGACAAGCACAATGTAGACAAGGTAGGTGCTTGTACTGACTTAGCGCCAGTCTATCGTGGTCGAGCTGCTCAAACTCCAAGGGAGTAAAAAGATAAGGAATAAGCTATATGGACCAGAACTTTGTTTATAATTTAGAAGAGAGATAGTCCAAGGCATGAAAAATTCTAATTAAATAAAAGATCCTCTCTCTATATATCTCATACTCTCAAAAGCTCTTTGACAATTTTGAAAAGGAAATTATCTCCTCTCCTAAAATTCAGTACGTTAAAGTGTCTGTAGCACACACTCCTTGGATGTTGTTTGTGAGAAATGTCTGTTCATGATTTTATGAATTTCAAAACATTTTACATCTGTGTTGGATAATGTACGTAATCCTAACAGAACTGAAAGAATGTTAGAGACTAAATGTCGAAACAATAGGAAATAATATCAAAACACTTGGTCTTTACTTGAAAGGCCTTCTGGAGAGGTTGATCAATGGAAAGATATTCAGATATGGAAATCAATCCAGCTGTCAGGAAAGTTTCACCCTTGTCCTTTAGAAAAGGTTAATAAGAATTTATTATTAATAGGCCTGAACTTATAGTTCCAAATGAAATGTGAGTAATAGTAGTAAGCCAGGTACATCAGGTTATTTCCAGGGCAGTAAATGACTATTACCTCATCCTAGTGCAACACAGAACTGAGAAACACTTTCGTCACCAGTTGTAAGATAGTTAAATCACAGTGTCTCAAAGATAGCCCAGAAGCACTCAGCCTCCTTGCATTACCAGTTAGCATCTAGACTCCTGGAGAGAAACTGACCAACAAAGACCCTCCCACAGAGTGGCCACTTTGATGTGCCATGGCCATAAAATGGGTAAAATTTTACAGTCTTATCTTATTCCAAATAACTTAGCTTATTTTTACTCACAAATTATATTTTTCTGAGTACTCTTTATTAACACTAGTACGGATTTCTAGAATAAAAAGAGTATATTCTGCTGATATCTAATATTCCATTCTTCATTTCTGTCCAAATCATATACATTCAAAACCACATTATCCTACTGTCATCATATATTATGTAAGATTTTGTACTCCTTAAGTTATATACCTGCTATATTGCTATTCATCACTTCTTTGGAAAGTAATCAACATGATGGGTGATATAAGTGATTTCAGATGAGGGATTTGCTGATGAATATGAATTTTATCTCTTCTTTCCTCCTCTGACTACACATCTTTAGAGTTATTCATCACCATTGAAACAGAAGGCTGTAACATTCCAGGAGGGAAACAAAAAGTCTCTGGAAGTTACAAATTAAATAATGATCTCTTACAAACTTTTAAGCAGCCTCTATTTAGAGAATTAACATCTACTGATATTAAATTGTATCCTTCCCCACTGAGCTTCTTCACTACCAAGGAGAAGTAATATTTAGAAAGTAGCTTTTCCTAAATTAAAAATAAAACTTTCTCCTTAGGACAGAAATCATGAGTGATTAATCTATTTTTACTCAGCTCTTCAGAAAGTCAGTAAATAATGAAAGTACTGATGTAAAAAAAAAAACTGGCTCTAAGTAGCAGTACAAATCCTTTGTATTTGAAAAACAGCAGCTTCTAAAAACATATATGTAAATTTCAAAATATTATTTTTTCCTTGTGTGAGAAGTTACAGGATAAGGTTTTCATTTTGATCAGTCAGAGAGTTGAGGGAGTATAAATAAATCTAATTTCTACGCACCATATCAACCCATGGTAGAGGGGTCCCTGAAGTGTTAACTTCCCACCTCTAAATCAACAGTGTAAGTGCCTGTGACCGTCTGTAAATAGGACCTCCAAAGTCACATATGCTTTGATAAGACAGGGTCTCTCCACACTGTACTGCTGCCCCACGCAGCACTATATTGCCTAGAAGACCTACTGTAAGAGAAAGAATATAATTTGAATGGACACCCAGCTTCTTCACAAGGACCATCAAAGCTTGCATCTCATTAAGGCTTACTTCCCAGGTTGTTTCCATTATGGCATGACAAGAAATCCAAGCCCTCCAGCTCATCCTTCATTCACAAACATATCTATACACTCTCCAACTGACCCAGTTTCTGCCCTTCCCTATCCTTCACTTGACCACATTGTATCCTCAACCTCTGCCTTACATTTATCTTATAATTGAAAACTGGCTGTCCTTAACAAATCTATTTGTCCTTCAGCAAATAGACTTCAGGACTTTTTTCCTCACCCACACTTACATACTATAGCACTCAGAAGTGTCCTCCTTATTCCTCTTTTTCTTCCTGATAATTGGCATTTTAGTCTTTCTTAAAAGCTCCAGCCTCCTTCAAGGGCATTCCATCAACTCTCTCACCACTGGTCTTCCTTGTTGTGGTCCTATACTGACCACTGGTCACTAACCCTCATTTTTTGAAAACGTTAGTGCCTGGATTATACTTTTACTGTGCGTGTCCATGTAAGATTACCCAGCTAACTCCACCTCCAGCAGTTTAATATTCTACGCCATCTCAGCCAACAATTATCATCAGTAAGTACATCACCAGCAAAATATCAATTTCTAACATCCTAGTTTGAGACCATTTTCTCTTTTCTTAATAAAATTTATTTGATTTGAGACCACTTTCTTTTATCTTTCTAATGTACTTACTTTGGTACCCTAACATCCCTCTCTATCCTCACTGATACCTCCAATCATTTGACAGTCCTCACTTGTATTAGTTTTCCGTTGCTGCTATAACAAATTACCACAAAGTTAGTGGCTTAAAGTAACACCTATTTATTATCTGTTTCTGTAGGTCAGAAATCAGTGTGGCTGAGCTGGTTCTCTGCTAGAGTCACACAAGGCACAAAGCAAGGTGTTGGCAGGGCCGCCTTCCTTGCTGAAGGCATTGGGGATAATTCCACTTTCAAGCTCATTCAGATTGCAGGAAGAATTCCATACCAAGCAGTTCTAAGACTGATGTCCCATTTCCTAGCTGGATGTTAGCAGGGGCTACTCTCAGTTTCTGGAGGCCACCCATATTCCTTGGCTAATGGTCTACTCCCTCCATCTTTAAAGCCAGCAACAGCAGGTCAAACCCTTCTCATTCTTCAAATCTCTTTGATTTCCCTTCTGCTTCATCTCTCCTCTGCTTCCACACAGAGAAGTTTCTAAACTTTAAAGGGCTTATGTGATTAGGTTGGCGCCACCCAGATAATCCAGGAAGATCTCCCAATGTCTCTCCATGTCTGTAATCATAATTACATCTGCAAAGTCCCTTTTGACACATAACATAACATTTCCAAATATTCTGGGGATTCTGGTTTGGATGTCTGAGAGGTTATTACTATGCCTTCCACACACTTTTCAAAGGCCATAATTGCCCTCATCTCCTCCCCTTTCCCTTCTCACCCACTTTAGATTTTATGAAATACCACGATTGCCCCCTCCTTCATAAAATCCTCCATCACTTTATTTCTTCCCCCCTTATTCCCCTAGAAAAGTCCTAAGTCTGGTTAAGCCCAACTTTACTCCAATTCCACACCATTATCCAACAATCTGAGCATGACTGGGGAAAAATATACCAGAATTAAGAGTATACATCTCATTTTAGTCCAATTCTGCCAGCCACCCTCAATGTGTTAGTCATAAATTTAGTTCTTCTCTCCTCAAGACAACTATATCACATTCTTTTTTAATCTCCTCAAACCTTCAATCTTCTCCTCCCCAAATCATTCTCAGAAGATGATCTTATTTATAATTTTAGTGGAAAAAAAAGGAGGGAAATACTCCAATATTTCCACCATCACATTTAATCTATAGCCATGTGTTTTACTTCCATCAAAGTTGATGAATTTTCTCCTTTCTCTCCCTTATCTAAGGCCACTAAGTGAACTGGGTCAAATACTCAGTCACTTTATTAAGGAGATAGCTTACACAATTATCAATCCTTCACCCACATCTTCTGTATAATATAAATTTCCCCATTCTTCTGTATGATACCAGTCAAAATACAATCATAGTATATTATCTCCCATATTAATACCTTCCCTTAATCACCCTGTTTTTTACTTCCATTTATGGAAATATTTATCAAAAGATATTCTTGTTCTCTCTTCCTCACTTCTCAATTCACTGTAATCAGGCTATTGTCCCTTTTCTTCCATGGAAATCAGTTTTTTCTTTATGACCAATGACCTCCACCATGTTAAATCCAGTGGTCGGTTCTCTGTTCTCGCTATACCCTGTCTCTTGGAAGCAATTGACATTGTGGACCATTTTCTCCTTCTTGAAACACTTTTCCATTTGGCTTCCAGGTCACCCCTTCCCAGTTTTTCTTGTAAACCACACTAGCCAGTCCTCTTTACTCCCAAAATGTGGACCACCTCTTCTTCTGATCACTAAGAACTGGAGAGGTCCACATCTCAGCAGTTCTGGATCCTCATCTCTACTGCCTTTATACTCATTATCTAATTAACCTCATTCGATATGAGGATTTTAAATATCATCTACATGTGATGACTCACAAATCTCCAGCCCCATATTTTCCTTCACTGAATATCTAATTACTTCATCTCCTCTCTACATAATTGGCATTTCAAACTTAATGAAACCAAAAACAAACTCTTGACTTTATCCCCTGGGACAGAGGCAACTAGCAGTTTCCAAAAACCCACTACCTCTTTTTCCTTTGAAAAGATCCCCTAATTTTCAACAGAGCATATGACTCCCTAGGATCAGACTATATTTCTCAACCTTCCTTGCAGTTGGATGTGGTTATGCTATTAAGGTCATGCCAGTGGGATGTAAGTAGAAATAACATGTACTTTTGGAAAGTGCCATGTGCAACTTCTGGAAATGTCGTTAAAGGGAAGGAGGATACTTCCTTGCTCTGGCCATGTCAACCCTCAGAATATAGCACATTTCTCCCCAGACAAGAATTTTATTACTGGATTATATTGCCACAGGGAGAGGAATTTATGCCTGGACATGGCCTCTTGAATAGTTGAGCTTTACTTGGCATGGTAAGAAAGGAGTTGACTTATTTTCCATTCAATTATGTCGTTTATCTTCCCTCAAACAGCAATAACCCATTTAGACAGATAAAATATAAATTATATTCTTTTTTTAATTCTAAAAACCAGGATTTTGAGTTAAAATATAACCATAATCCTACTTTAGTGCCCACTCCACCCACTGTCATCCTATCACTCTGACAACTTCTCAGAGAATTCACCATTGCAAAGCAGAGGTTTGAGTTCAGCAGCCCCTTATTTCAGTGAATATCTTGGAATTGCTAAGCAAGGAATGAAACCCTTTAAACCTTGGCGTTACCAAGGCATACATGTGCCCTTTCCATCTGTGGACTTAGTTCTGAAGTAAGAAGCTAAACAATTCCTGGATGTTTAAAGAAACTGTCACATGTACTACTCTCATATGTATCTATAAATTAACACCCCACAGCAACTCTTCCATATCTCTGGGGTATAGCTGTAAACTGGATAGCTTTCTTTATGCACCATATGAAGGATATAACTGATCATGTTGGCTTTTTCCAGTGTATGCTTTAGCAACTATGGAATTCTGCACGTGTATTTCTATATGTGTTCATCTTATGTTCCCTTTATTGCTCTGTCCTTTTTATATTGCCCATTCCCTCTATTACTTATTTTATCCTTTTATATTGACTATTTTTATGGATCACCTAAAATTCTTTAAGGAATAGAGCAGAAATAATTATGCAAATTAAAATATTCTCATGTCTAGAAGTGGTAAAACAGCTTACAAAGTACTCAGCAGGAAGTGGGGATGTGGATTCAATGCTGACAATCTATTTTTAGATGAGTACTTGGCTCTTCTTTACCACAAGTAAGATTCTAATTTCAGGAAGGCTCTCCTTTGCTTAAATTTAATTGACTATGCACTGTCATCCTTTTATATTAATCTCTTCTTTTAAAATGCATTTTAAGATGGCTGACTGATTGCATCATTGAGACAGGGACCTGCTGTCTGGAACAGGTACTTTATAAACCAATCACTTCTACACTTTTCAGGCCATCACAGTCATTTTCTCATATAGAAAAGCAAACAAGCCTTACCAAAGCCTTTCATAAGTAAAGGTTGAAATTATTCAGAACAGATGAGGTTCAGCTGGAGCAAGATTGGCATAGAGAAGCTCGAAAGGGTGATGTGAGGAATCGGCAGGAAGGCTCTGAAGTGATGCTCCATGTTATCTGTTGCATAAATAGTAAAAATTATTTAAAAAAACTATACAATAAATGGTAGAATTCCATTTCCCTTATATGTAGAGTTACCGATGAAAGTGGACATTTTGAATCTTCAAGGGTGACTTTTAAACACTATTTGAATGGAAAGAAACAAGAGCAAGTGAAAGGACTACCTGTGACTTCTTTTCCCTCAAACCTAATGTTATCAAGGAGAAAAGAAAAAGGTAGAACTGTCATCCATCATTCTTTTCCTTTCATCTTTATATCATATTATCTAGTCACAATTTCTACACATTTCAAAGATTATGCATTAGTATCTTTACACCTTTCAGATATTAGAAAGTCAGGCACGGGTCTACATTTTGTACACACAATGTTAACTGATGTGGGAGAGCAATACAATCACGACCTCATTCATATGGTAATTTTTACATGATACAGACATCTTCCAGGGCAGCTCAAAATCCAGGAACTCAAAATAATTAGGCAATGAAAATACAGCTTCAGGTACATCACTTATTTTAAAACCAGAAAGCAGGATCTCTGAATGAACTTAATGTCTTAGGTGGGTGATTTAAAAAATTAACTCTTCAAGTGGAATTTATCTGCCTGTCATAGACAGCAATTCAATTCATGCGGCAGTTTTGTATCATGGCAACTTGGCTAAGCCGAACTACATTTCTTAGAATTCTCTGCCCTGTATGTTTCCAGTTAGGGTGGGCCTCAGAGGTTCTTGTGGGAGCTTTGGATGGTCCAAGTAAAGAGAAGTCCTTCTGTAACATCTACATTCCTATGTTGGCTGACTCATCTTGGTGTGAGGCAGCAGCTGAGCCTGCAAGTTCTCCACCTTCCCCTGGATCCTTCTTTAGCTTCTCCAACTCCTGGGTCAGCTCCTTGACAAAGGGTCCAGCTTCTGCAGGACCTCCCTACTACCGAAGTCAAAGACAACAAGAGCTGATGTGTTGCACTCCATCCCCATCGATACCAGCTAATGCTTGCAGATTTTAGCTCACTCTCCATCTCTCCACTTTATATCTATCTTCCCACATAACTGCCTGCCTTGCAACCTTGAAGCTCCAGGGCCAGACGAGGACCTTAAAGAAATTGCTTAACTAGCTCTAAAAATTGTGTAAGGTCAAATCCCTATAACAAACACAAATCCCTTGATACATACGTATATACATCTCCTAGTGTTTCTGCTTCTTTAATTGAGAACTCACCAATAAATCACAATCTCATATGTATCTCATACATATATATATATCTTATATGTAAGGTATAGATAGATAGATAGATAGATAGATAGATAGATAGATAGATAGATAGATAGATAGAAAGAAAGAAAATTTAACACAGAAGTTTTCTCTAATTCCCTAGCCCAGTATACATGGCTCTGCTAGCCTGGTAAAAGAAGAACAACCTCACTTGTTTTCTGATACAAAACACAAATGCAACTACTCTGTGGTTCTGAAATACTTAATTGCCTCATTTTCTCCTTTTAAACATTACACAGTTACAATCCAGATGGTCTGTGACCATTAAACTCCCGTCAACTCCCTACATAACTCTGGACTTTAAAAACTTCCTTAATTTTGGATTTTCCTTCTATCCTGGCCCCTTGGAGATCTCACCAGAACATCTCCATCATTCCTCCACAAGAAGAATGGAAATTTGAACAGATTATCCATGCAAGAAGAAATTTCATGGTTTGGAATGATTATATATATATAAACATAAACATATGCATGTAAAATTTGCCACTTTATTGTATCTATATTATATCTCAATTAAAAAAAAAAAAGGAAATGCATGTCTTCTGTTCCAGTAATTGTCACAGAGCACATTTTAACAGAATGGCCTGGAAGAATAGGGTCAGGGCCAAGGGGCCAAGAACAGAGTTTGACATAAATTGGGTCTTCCAGTATGTCTGCTCATCATACACGATAGGAAGAAAATAACCATGTCATTATTTTTTCAAAAATAATGACTGCATTGGCATCTTATAAAAATCAATATATGTTTATTGTAAAAAGAATAAATTTAAGCACTCAGTAAATTTTTTAAAAGGAGGAAATACCACCACCCAGTAATAATCAACAACTAGGGACACAGCATGCTGGCTATCTCTCAATGTACACATACGTACATACAGAAAAATAGCCAGCTAAATAACTAAATAATGTGATAGTTAAAACAGCATATAATAATGAGCTCCTACTATAGTTACATAAAGAGCACTGACTTAGCTTGAGTAAGCTCACATTCTCAAGCACAGTAAGCAAGTTAAATACTTTTTCTGTTTCTCAGTTTTCTCACAAATAAAATTAGGAACAAGGTAGAACCTTTTTCATAGGGTTGTTGCAAAGATTAAATTAAAAACACCGAGAACATACATTCAGTAAATGTATTATCATTATTATTTTGTAGAGGAAGATATTTCAATGTATAAGACTTTAATAGAGGAAAAAAAATAAAGACATGGCTAATTAATGTTTCTTTAATACTAGTTTCTAAAGATCTCTATAACCAAAAAGAAAATTGTTAAAAGATAGCAATATATTGTAGTTATTTTTGGATATGTTTCTTTTAAGACAGTAGTGATGATAGTTTATTAACAAGAAAAAAGGGTGTGATATAAGTATGGATATTACTATATGTTAGTTATATTATTATATTATAATTATGTATTTATTTTATTTTTATATTATTTTATATTATTACATTATTTTTCTATGTCAACATTAACAAGAGTTTTTTTCTCTCCTGTATTCATAACTCCCCCAGTTAAATGTGGTCCAGATTTAAGTGGATTCAATCAGTGATCAGGACCAGTCATTCTACTGCTACTTTTTCATTTCTGATTTCTTTATTTATATTTGTCTGTTGATGAGTTGAATTTCAGTTTATTTATTTATTCTAGAATAATTTGGGGATTTTATACCTCCTAAGTTCTTCCATATTTGAGGTCCTTTCCCATTGCCTTAATCCTAAAATAAATACTTAGCTAAATGTTACTAATATTTTTTAATCATAGTTCTCCTTCTTTAGAAATCTTTAGAAGTTCCACTATCTTCTGTGCGCTCCCTGGTGGTCTAGTGGTTAGGATTCGGTGCTCTCTCCATTACCTTCTGACATTGAACATGCTTGGAAAAGACTGGAAGCAAAGCTATTATACAGGGAAATTTTCCTTTAAAATTGTGCTTATTTTTTCTGGTTCATTTGTTGACTTCTGAACTTCAGAAATACCAATTAACCTTATATTTTAGCTTCTTTGTCCTTCATATTTGTAAGCTGTCTCTATCCTTGCTTTGATATGTTTTTGTTTTTCATTCCTGCTCCTTTCACTCTGATCATCTTTCCTCTAAGTCAATGATTGCATTTTAGCTATTTATTCTATTTTTGATGTTCCTAATTTATTTGTCAGATCTGTAATGTCATTTGTTGTTGTACTTATTTTATTTCTCTTATTCTTTGATCTCACTTTGCTTCTTATTCTATTGCTTCTCATTATTAATTCTATTGCTCTCATTCCATTGTGCTTGAGTTACAGAATTTATACGTGTATCTTGGAAGTTTTCTGTTGTTTCTTGAGTTTTGTTATAGATTGAGTTATTTGAATAACTGAATTCAAACTGAGTGATTGTGATGTATTTTTTTTACAAAATCTTTTTGTGACAGTGTGTTTGCATAGTCTCCCTATATCAATGCTTCGATCAGTATGACTTTGTGGCTTCTCCCAAGAAGATATGGAATCTATTTCTAACCCCTTAACTTCAGACAGAACTTGTGGCTTTTTTGGCCAATAGAATATGATACATTTGTTCAAAGACTAGACCTCAAGAAACTTTGTACACTTCTGATTGCTCTCTTCTACCTCTGTCCAGCCATAGTGCGATCAAGCCTGGGCTATCCTGCTACGGGAGGAGACACCACACGGAGTCAAGGTGAACAGTCCCAGATGAGCCTTCTTAGATCAGTCAGTCCCCAGATGATCTGGCAGCTGACAAAAGACCAAAATCTGAGTCCAGCTGAAATCAGAACTGCCTAACCGAGCACAGGCCAATTTGCCAAACTGCAGAACTGTGAATTAAATTCTTGTTATGTTAAGCCACTAAGTTATGGGGGTTTGTTGTGAAACAAAATGTAACTGACACAGTCTCCACGCCTTTATTTTTCATCCTGCTGAGACCGAAACACTGGTACCTTTATCCAGAACTCTTGCTTTCTATAATATATATGAGTGATTTCTCTGGTATATTTTCTTCTTTACCTGGGACAGTTGGTCCCTTCTGTACCCCATGTTTCCACCTCCTCTACACTTTTGTAGGGATGCTGGCTACTACTTCCTGTCTATTTTGCTGAAGTCTGAAGGCTTGAAGACGGGATAGCATTCAGTCGGGAGAATATTCAGCATTTGCTGGGTTTCTGGACTTGCTTCATTCTTCTGAGATGTCATAAATGCTACATTAAGAAGTCCATTCACATTGTGAGATTTTCATTTCACTCTTATGGACTCCACCTCATTTTCCTAACATGAAGGCCTCTTGGCCCTCCTAATGAACACTGATGTTTTCAGAGGTAGATAAGAATGTCCCCTTAATTTTTTTATTTTTACTTTTGAATGTTTTTCCCTGCCTTTTCACTGGGTTACCTACTCACCTTAAAAGACCAGTTGTCTCCAAGCTGGCTCACTAGAAAGGCTTTCAGTTTCATTATACATGTTCCTTTCTGCCATGTTAGCAGGTGTTAGGCATTAGGGGCTAGGCTATATTTCACCAGAATTTTATTTCTTCTTCCTCAGCTGCCACTTTTTAAAGTTTATGTCCTGACATGGTATCTCTTTTCCTTAATTTTTGGCTACTGGTAATTTGGAGATTTTGTCTCCTTACCAATTTTTACCTACTTTTAAAGTATACATTTGAGGTAGATTTTACCTTATTTTCTCCATAAATTGTGATATACGTATCACAGTACACAAGGTTATCCACAGTTACGTCACATCTTTATTATTCTTCAGAGAAGTAAAGCCCAGAAGTTCAAAACTCTTCATAAGCCTGCAAAGGTGAATCTGTCTCTTCAATCGTATAGTTACTCCTGCCCTAAAGACTGTTACCACAGAAGAAATTGTTGAAAAGGCTTGTGATTCCTAAGCAGGTTGACTGATAACACTTAAAACAAGTACTCACTGTTGGAGAGGTCTAAAATTCAAAATTAGGGTGAACTGTTCTAGGAGCCAGCTTGAGGCATAAGGGATTCTTAAACCTGCCCACATCTTTTCCTTTGTTCTCCTAGCCAGAAGCCTTCAAGATGAATAGCTTGTTCTCTGAGGCCTAATGCTTTCTGTGCTTCCTTTGTCCTCCTGCTTAAAAAGACTTTCTGTTGGAGAATCCTTCACATCCTGCCTTTTTTTTCCCCCTTCTCAAAGCAGGTCTTCTGGAGACACTTACTTTCAGCTGCAGGGGTTTTGTATTTGCAGCCTCTTCTGTGGCTAAAGATATAGTAAATTAGTGACCTCTTTTTCCCTATCTGCTATGTAGAGTTTATTTAATTTAGCTTTTTAATATGAAACTGGTATGAACCAGAAGAGGGCAGAGAAGGGTTAAAGAGTCCTACTGAGCACCTATAAGTAATAATCTCCAAATGCTTGTGGAACTGTTACAAATCAAGAGAAGTAAGACTTTACATGGAACCCTGAAGAGAAATATCAAAAGCCCCCTCTTTTCTGTCTCTACTTCAATGATTTTTTTTACTATTATATTTTATAGGTTTCTATTTTACAGGAATAAAATTGGGAGGAATTTTGGGAAGATATTATAAAGCAGACACGAAATAATATATAAATTCTCTGTGAAGTTTTCCTTTTCAAATCAGTCCCGAGTTGTCATTTTGCCTGTTCTTGCGTTGTCTCAGTTGGACAGCATATACATTATCCCCAGGATCTCAGGAAAACTTTTGTAAAAGAGAGGATGGGTAACATTAAGATTCAGGGGCTTACACCCCCATCCAAGTATTCTTTGCAAAAAAATCAGTCACTATTTTCTGTAACAGTAGTTACCATCCTAAATAAAGGAACAAGTATATTCCAATCATAATCATTAGATAGGAAAAATATGAAAGCATCATAAGTGAAAGAATTTCCCAATTATACTTCCTCCTTGTTCAGTACATTACTTCATTGCAAAGGTAGGAGGTTTTAATTGGTTTTGTATACTCAGCCTCCATCCCTTCTGACTTTGCTTTGCAGACGCATCCCTTCTTACCCCTTTATGTACAGCTTGGTCTACTATTGCCCAGGATACCGCTCTGTCTCCTGTCTAAGAAGTGGTGAGCACAAAACCTAAACTTTGGACAGATTCTCCTCCACCTTAATCTCAGAATTTAAATCTTAAATATAATGACATAAAAACTAAAATCAGGTGGATTTCATCATCCCAAATGAAATTTTAAAGCGTGTTTCACGTAGGCAGTTTTAGAAACTATTGATGCCTGTGTCTGAGACAGGAAGGGGGCAGGGCACAGCCATTTAAGGAATAACACAGCAGTTAACACCAGAATGGCGAAAGATTCAATCCTCAGTAGGCCCTGAGGCTCAAGATGGTGGGAAATTTGAATTCTAGCATTCTTTGAGCTTCATTATATGCCCATTGTAACATATCAGCATGGTGAATAACATGCCCACAGGCTCCATGACAGTCCCAAGGCTAGCCACAAAAGGTCAATGAGTGGGAAATGGCCAACTTCCTGGGAATCTCAGCCCCTTCCCCAGGCTAGTTAGACTAGTCCTTTCACTGATTAGCATATGAAGCCACCAAGCCCATAAAACCTGGCAACATGGCACCTCACAGTGGCCTCTCTTTAGCCCTCCTAATCTGAGATGGCCCGCACTCTATGGAGTGTGTACCTACTTTTACTCTAATCTGAACACCGAACCCTCACACCTCGTGGCCTTTCTCATACCTTTTGGAACAGCCTGCACTCTATGCAGTATGTATCTCTCTAGATAAATCTACCTTTACTCAACTGTGGCTCGCTCTTAAATTCCTTCCTGTGCGAAGCCAAGGGCCAACACTTGGTGGGGCACACCCAGGGGGCTCAGCAGAGGCCTCGGACACAGCCTTCCTCATGCCCCACATTTGTTTTTCCTGCATCATGTCCACTCAAGACACCCTAATTTAATTGGTCTGGAGTGAGGCCTGAGCATCAGGACTTTTAAAATTGCCAAGGATTTTGTGATTTTCAGAGAGAAATGAGAACCACTGCTCTAGGTTGTACAGGACCCAGTTTGTTCCTACCACCTTAATATGTGAAATTCCCTGATTCTTATCTTTTCAAAAACTGATTATTCAGCTTTTCCTTTAATACTGTGAACTACCATATATTATTCCAATAAATATTGCCTACATTAACCAAAGTCAGTTTTGGTTACTTGCAACCAAAAAGCCTTAATTGTTATAGCACTGCAGATTGACTACACAATGTTAACTTTTTGAAAAATAGCTTCCTAATAACTCTTCCATCCCTCTAAAACTAAACTCTCCTCTACTATTCATAGGACCACCATTAATGGTTGTGCAGAGTATTTACTGTCCAGGGCCCTTGGCCAAAGAGGGAGTGAGGACTATAATTTAGCCTACAATTTTCTTGCCAAACCATGTGTCCTAGCAAGGGACTGCTCTTTTAAAACAACAAAAAAAATTATACAGAGACACCATCTGCTTTTCAAGCCATAAGCCCATAGAACAAATCTGCCAAAAGAGAGAATCTTCTAATTCGTAGAAGGAAGATATATGAGAGTGGCCTTGACTATCCACTTTCTAACATGATCAATCCATTTTTTCTCTTTTAAACATCAACACTTACAATGCTCTATCCATTTAAAGACCCCAACTCTCTCACTTTCAAGATCTGCCTCATGACTACTTTTCTTCCAATAACTGAATAGATAAGAAGACAACTTTTTATATTATTCACATATGTATTTCAAGACTTGGTTATTAACCATTGGTATCTATTTTCACCAGCATCCAGAGAAGATTTTGATTCATATAGGGAAGGTAAGTGTATCACCTGATCACAGTAGTAGAAGTTGTGGAATCAGGAAGTAAACAAGTTAAGAATTATAACATCTAACTAAGGATTTAAAACAGTGTTGGTATGTTGGGTGTTTTTCCCCGCTCTAGATGTAAAGACTGATAAAGAAAAATGAGGTATTGATTCACGTATCCTAAGAAATATTAAAACTTTCACTAAATTTCACTAGATTTTAAAAGATATAGTATTTACTAAACTAAAAATTTTTGCCTGCAAATGATTTAGCATGATTGGACAATTTTTATATTTAGCCAGTTGGCAGATGTGTGTTTGAATATATTCTCCTAATGATGAGTTTATTATACCAAATTCCTGAGCCGCCTCATAATGAAAACTAACAGATTTTCAACCATAATACGTGTTATACACCCAGCCATGATTTGAGAGAGGTGCAACTTAAAGTACTTCCAAGATTGATGATCATCAGCTTCTGCTTGCATGAGATTTATATTATTAGTTCACAGAATTTTATTTATCATTTCTACAGGAGGGCAATTTTCCTTTTACAGTTTAACATGGCCAACTAGAGTTTTCCTTTTGCTTGCTTTATGTGATTTAAGTTTATATTTTATTAATCTCTCAGTACAAAACTTCAGCAGATTAAACTGGCTTTATAAGATGACTATAGATGATGAAACAATCAAAAATAATTTCTACACACAAAAGCACCCAATGGTGTTTGTCATTTGAGCAGATCAGTATGAAACGAAAGTGTGATCCTTTCAGTTTAATGTTAAGTCTTGCAAAGAGTTCACAGACATTTGAAAGAAGGAAATATATCAACCAAAAGAGTTTACATAAATATGGGAGATATAAGGTGAAAATAACTAAACTCATGGATTTCAGCCTGTGGTTTTATGGACTCTCATGGAGGAGTCTTTAAAATAATATGTAGAATGAGAAGAATTGTGAATATTGATAAACTGACATTCAAAAGGTATAGTTTAAATGCTACCACAAAGTTATTGTCTCTGGACAATATACATATACATATACATATACATAAACATATACATATACATATACATACACATACACATATACCAAGGCTTCAACTTTCCCCTCAAGTTATATAATTTCAGATTCATGAATAAACTCAATCTCAATAAAATTAATAATATCATCTGATTACTGTGGTTATTAATTACTATAAACCAGTTACCCCAAAATTTAGCAACTTAAAACAACAAACATGCACTGTCTCACAGTTTCTTTGTGTCAGGAATCTGTGTTTAGCTTATCTGGGTACCTCTGGCTCAAGATCTGTCATGAAGCTGTATTCAAGCTACGCTATGTCAGCTAAAGCTCTGATCTTACCTGAAAGCTCACCTGGGAAAGGAGGGTAACATGCTTCCAAGCCCCCTCATGTGGTTGTTGGCATGTACTGTCCCTTATTACACATGGTCTCCAGGCAGCTAGCTTTTCTCAGGACAACCAGTCTGAGAGCAAAAGAGAACACAAGATGGAAGCCTAAGTTTTTGTTCTTGTTGTTTTGTTTTGTTTTAATGATCTAATCTCAGAAATGATCCTCCCCTGCTGCTGTATACATGCTGGATTCAGTTCATTAGGAAAAATTCACTAAACTCAGTCCACACTCAGTGGGAGGAGATTACTCATGGGTGTGGATCACAGGAAGTAGGGATTACTAGGTGCCATCTAGAAGCTGCCTACCACAACTATGATTCTCAAATCCAAAATATCTGTGATAGTCTCACCCCACATAAATAATCCTCCTTGTTTCTCTGTAATAATACCCTTCTCTTTACTATCCAGGGTCGAAGCTTCATGTACTTTTCACTCCTACTGAAACCCTGATATAACTTGTTGAGACTCAATTTTCCATTACATTTCACTTGAAAGTGCCTTTCTCATTTCATAGCCACCATCTTAATCTGACCCCATCATCTTCTCCTTGATGCATTTAATTATCTTTACAACTGGCCTTATCCCTTAAGTTCATATCTCACACGACTGTTTGAATAATTTTTCTATCACACAATTTTTTTAGGAACTGTCGATCTAAACTTTCAGTTCTTCCCCTATCACCTACAGAACAGAGTCCAAGCATCTTAACCTGATCTTATCCTGGTTTTTACCTATTTCTCCCCACTTTTCTGTATCAGCCCTGTATTCTAGCCAAATTAGCCCATAATGTTTTGCATGCTTCTAGTTTTATATCAATGTTCACACAGTTCTTGGATGACTTTCCAACAATTCCCAATCTAAGCATCCTTCCAGATCCATTCAAATCAAATACTCTCTTCATTCATTCTCTATTCACTTATTCAGTCATTTAAAAATAAAAAATACTGCTTGCTAGACACCAAGCACTATATGCATTAGTAACAAACACTGATTGTTTTAAGCCTCTCAGCTCTGGGTTGTCTTGTTATATAAAATTTTTGAGCCAGTGGTTACCTAACTGAAGCCAGATCCAAATGGATATGGCTAGTAGGCAGTTATTAAGTAATCAAGAGCTTAATCAAAAGAGATTTAGACTGTAAGCCAGCCCTTATCACTTCAACTGAGAGTGTTTTCCTTTCCCAGAATTCCTATACACTATGTGCCTAGACAGCTAATATGATAATTATAACATTCAATCTCATATTGTGAATTATCTTTTTAAATTTATAGATTCTATATTCAGATAGATAATCAGATTTTAACTGTGATTTTTTGTGCTTTTATATGAAGGCACAGAAGAAAAATTTATTAGATTGATGGTTGGGTAATATAAAAAAATTTTAGTTAATTACATCAGCAGTTAGTCTGTGAAGCTCTTACCCTTTTGTCTTTTTTGAATTCACATTACATTTATCATATCCAAGCAATTCTACCAATAAATACTTGAGCATCTCTTTTTCCTAGAATGAATTGTCTGGTCCAGTTGCCCCACTGGACATAATTAAATATCCAAATGACTTTACTCTTAAAACAGAAGTTTTTATTATAAAACATTATTTAGCACTTCTTTTAGGAAATAGGAATTTAACTGCCTTAACTATTAATGTAAACATATCATCAAAACCTCACATACTTACAGACAAACAATATCAAAAGATCAAAGCCTATCTTTTTGAAAGATTGTGGCAGACACTAAGGCAGCCTAACCAACCATCTTCTTACCCCCAACACCCTACTTTCTTCCTTTCCAGCAAAACTGTAAATTTGTTCAATCTTGTCATAAAATACTACAGACTCAGGATTTCAAAGCAAGATTTTGCCATCTACAGGAAATATATTGCAGAAAATAAGGTGGAAAGTGTTCACCAGCTAGGGGCTAAGAACCTCCACATGCCAGTTCCTCAAGACATCACAACTATACCTATTATATCGATAAATTCCAAGACCCCTTTCCAAATTTCCCTTGTGAGCAGCAAGGAGAATCCTTGTGGTATTCAGAGAAGATGAAACCTCACATGCTAAGTCAGTTGGGGAAAAGAAACCTTAAGATCTAAACAAACTTCAAAACAGTTATTTAAAATAGGATACAAATAAGATATATTTGGAAATTAAAATATTTATTCACTAAAGCACCCAGGAATTATCAAAGAGTTACATTTGTCCGAAAGAATAAAATATTGAGGATCTACAAAGAGATCAGTGTCCGCACTAGGAAATAAAAAAAAGAATTTGTTGTTAAGTGACATCTTTATCTTTTAGCATACCCGGCATGAAGTTCTGTTTATGATGGATGGGCTGATTTTGTTACATGAGCTGGGAAACCAGGAGATTAGGGGAGGCCTGTCCCTAGGCCCCTGTGGTGGGATGATAGGTCTGAATTAATCACTGTGAACACATTACCCTTGACAGTGGTTGGTTTAGGAATGAACATGTAAATAAGTCCTAAGTGTAAAATATGAATTTCTTAGTGACTTAAAGGCAATTTTTGTGGTCAGAAAAAAAAGCTTTTCATACATTTACTTTGATTTTTAAAAATTAAAATTTATTTTATTGAAACATATTTAAAAACCAGTTCTCCCTAAGCTTTCAGTTTATAGATTTCTCATAATTATAATGATAATTTAGCAAGTTTTAATAATTGGTTTTACAGGCTATTTAATTAATTTCTGGCACTATCTACAAACTTAGTTAAGCAACTTCAAACATTTTAATATTGTATTAAGAAATTAAATGTATTCAAATTTTAGAACACTTATTTTACTTAATACAAAGTTTCTGAGTTCAAAAATAATTCATATTTAGTAAATTAAACTTATTAGTATGATGAATCATATGTTCTCATAAACGTTTCAACATTGTATATAAACCCAGTAAGATTTTAATGTAAAACACAGATCAAAATTGATAACTTAATTTTATATTTTATATCCGAATAACCAAACTGATTTGTAAGCCTAAGTCTACTGGAGCCAATTTCTTAAAAATTCCAATTATATAGAACATCAGTTATGTAACACTATAGTCTGATTATGTTAAACTTTCTGACACTGAATTCTCAGTCTGCCAGGGTTGAAAGGTGCTTACCTATTTAGGTAAAGGTTATGTCATAACAGACAATTTTGAAGAATAACCTCTCCACCAGTGTGATTGTTTAACAACCATACATTTCAGCTCCTTTACTAATTGTTTTTTTAATTTTTCACACACCCTGATATGGTATCCTGGGTTTTCTTTACAGTGTATAACAAGGATTTTATAACTAAGAGATTGGTTGTTCTCACAATTCGAAGTCAGTAGAATCTCTATCTTCGGTTAACACACATGTTAACAATATGATTGCAGTTTGTGTTCTTAGCTCTTAAGATATGAAAATGTCCTGCTTGTCTAATCCTAAAGATAATTAAACTTGACACAATCTGATTTTCTCTTCAAAAGTTCCTTAACTTTTATGAACATACTACCTCTATGATATAAAATGGTTTCTGGTAGAATCCTGGAGATTTTTCGTAGTATTTCCTGATTACTCAAGGCATGTCCAAGATCATTAGACTGACACTGACCAATAGCCTCTGAAGGGAAGCCTGCCATGGGCTTCTGCAAAAATAGGAGAGCTATACAGGAAGAAAGCCACTCTTCTTTAACTGGATGTTTTCCTATTTGCATGTAGTACCTAGAACTCCAAGAGCATTTTTGTGACTTTGAGGAGGCAAGCCTAAAATCTAGCAAACACAAGTTTGACAAAGCCAAATCTGGGGACACCCTACCTCTAAGCTTTTTATTAAATGACATAACATGAATCTTTTTGTTCAGTCACTTTGAGTTGGATTTTCTGTCAACTGCAACGCAAATCACCCTAACTAATAAAGTAATCCATTAAGACTTCCACATAATCAACAAGATTAAAAGTTGCAGGGAACCATGCTGGCAAATTCTATGCATCAAATAACAGCACTGGTTTCCCACATATACAAAACAGTATATCCAATGCAAAGGATTTACTCAGAATAGATCTCATGCAAAAAGGTTTTCATGGCATTTATTATCTAGTGATTATGCAAAAGTAATGAAAACAATATAAACACAAGCTAAATATATATATACTTATATCAGTAGTGTCTCAGCCTAACTACACAAGCAAATGGTCAGTTGGGTTTCAGTTATCTATGGCTGCATGACAAAGCACCCCAAAACTTAAAGGCCTAAAACAGCAGCAGCGTGTATTTTACTTATGAAACTGGACTCTAGGCAGCATCCACAGGGACAGCTTGTCTCTACCTCACTCAGCATCTCCTTGAAGGCAGGAGATTTTAATCATTCAAAAGCTCAGCATTCGGAGAGGCCTCGAACATTTGGGGCTGACCCAGCTGGGGCTCCTCGGGAGCCTCTCTCTCTCCATAGAGTCACTCCAGTATGATGCCTTCAGGGTGGTTGGACCTCTTATAAGCTGCAGGTCCCAAGAAAAAGAGACAGACGCAGGCAGACGCTGCATCACTTTTAGGACCTGGCCTTGGAAATTACGTAGCTTCACCTCCACCTCATTCTATTTGTCCAGAGTCACAGGCTCTCCTGAGCTCAGGGAGATGGACTCTCTGTGATTAGGCTCTACCTCTTGATAGAGGAGTGACAAAAAGAGTGTAAGGGACCAGAAATACTAATACATCCACTTTTGATACGATCTACCACGCTGTGACATCATCGCTATTTCTCAGTTAAATCAAAGGTGATTTCTTGAAAGAGGAAGATTTTTAGTCAAACCTTAAAGAATTTGAGAGACCTGGACTTTCATACCAAGTCTGTTATTTTAAGATAACATATTCTAAGGCAGTTGTTTCTTAAGTATATAGTTTATATCAAGAAGCAACAAAATAGTCCTACTTAGAAGTTCTCAATGGTTTCACTATCTTAATTTACAAACACCCCAAAGCCACTCCTTGTCCCCCTTATCTACATGTGCAAAATAATCTTAAAAGTAAACATTGTGGAAGCTTTTTACGACACAGAATTTTACTAAATAAACACAAATATTTTCAACCTTTTAAACCTTTCCTCGGGCTTAGATGAAAATAAGCTATGAAATGCCAGTGATTTCTGACACAGAGTAAAAATTAGCCTTAACTCTTGCTTTGAACTAAATTGCAAGCTCTTTTATGTCAGGGACTTCTGTTGCTTGTGTTCAATATTCTGTTATAGTCCCCACCCTACCTAGAGCACTGCTTTGCAAACAATAAAATGAATGCACAAATAAATAAAACTAGCATGTACAGGATGCTTTACAGTTTATAAAGCACTTCTATATATTTTACTTCATAATAACTTGTGACATAAATATTATCATTATTAGTCTAATTTAATAAAACAGAAAGGTGAGTAATCAGTAAAGTAAGTGAATTTCCCCAAATCACAGAAAGAGTGAAGTATAAGAGATAAGAGTTGGAACACAAGTACCTCTCTTATTCAAAAACCTATACCCTTTCCACTGATTATTGATGTATTTTACATACTGTCATGACTTTCGCTGGAGTATCATTTCAGGCATGGACTTAAACTTTGCTTGAGCCTCACAAATACCCCAAATTAATCATCCGATATAAAACCATCATCCTCAGATGCTGCAGCTCCCCTGTCACAATAATTGTTAAATTTTCAAATTCCTACATGTATAATCTTTTAGGTATTCATCTCTCATTTTATTCATTTGTTAACAATTCTATCATGGCCTTAGTGAATGTTTTCCACACCTAGCACGTAACCATAACTATTCTAACCAAATAGAGCTACAGTGATCAGATTATGCAGACTTCACTATGTTAAGGTTAATACATTTTTTTAAAAATGTAAAAGAAAGGGTCAATAATCTGTTGTAGCAAGTTAACTTAACAAAGCAATGATAAATATTTAACACATGGAAATATCTAATAACAGCAACCAATTCTGTTATAAGGAAGGGCATATTCATATGTAATACATGGCCATAATTAGAGCACATTTGCATATTTACCTTGGGGAACTTTTCTCAGGGAATTTAATTTGCATTTTGACCCAAAACTCTCCAATATGAGATATATAAAGAAAAACAGAAGAATTTTTCCAAAACCATGTATAGCAGAGTTTAGACTTCCTGACTCTCAATTTTCCCATACATTTAAGGAAGGTTGAAAGAATTAAATGAGATAATGTGTTTATAACAAGAAAAATAGTCCTCACAGTGAAAGGCATTATCCTCCTTATCACTGTCAACAACAGAATGTCTGCCCCAGATCCAGGGCTCAGAGGAAGCAACTTTATTGCCAAGTTCAGAGCAGGGGGAAGAATGGTAGGAGATCATTAAGGAACATTGGAGTTAACATCGAAAGCCTACAGATATTTTCTTTTCTTTCTTTCTTTTTTTTTTTCTTAAATGAGGGAACTCTAATTTGAAAAGATACATGCACTCCAGATATTTTCTATTAGTGAAATGAGGAGAGCAGAATTTACCTTTAAGATAACACATGCTCTCTCTTTCTGAGTAAAACACCCAGGAAGCCGGGTGGTTATGCAAACAGAAAGCAAAACTGGTGGGTTGTGTTGGAACTAGGGTTCCAAAAAACACACTCTGTAAAACATTGTCTTGGAAGTTTAGGCAAGACTCCTGCTGTGTGCTGCCTTTAGGAATAACTGCTCTGAACCAGCACCTATGGCCTAAAGGGAAGGCCAGAACCCGGACACATAGCTGAACTCTCCCTGCATTTCAAGATCAGAGAAAAAAATCTTCAAGAAGATTTCTCTTGCAAGAAAGATAAGAGCAAGGAAGCACCAGAGCAGAACGCTTGATTAGGTACCGACACAGAGACCCAAACACGAGGAGCGGGTCAGGGAACCGGAACTGGAAGAAGCCAGCATTTATGCACAAGGACAGGGAAGCGGGCAGGTGTGTGACAAAGTCACAAACAAGCAAGATCCCAGTTTCTGGAAACTGGCACAAACACAAGCTTTGGATGATTCTGAGCCATCAAAATACCGCCCAAGATTCTTCACTTTCCCTTCACTGGAGCAGCCATGTTTCCAGAGCCTGAAGCAGCGCACAGCCTGCAGATGGCGGGTAGTTGGTCTTAGCAAGTGGATACCTGGGGAATAAAAAGGTAAATGCAAGAGGAATCACTCCAGTTGTCCTGAATTGTCCCACAGATGAAAGACAGGAAGGCTTGATCAAAGGAGGCTTGAATCCACTCCTGCTGACGGAAAGGAACCACTAGAAGCTGATCCCAGTCTCAGTAGCCACTGCTGGCAGGCGTGGTTCCAGCCAGAATCACCGCTGAGGGAGCAGCTGCTTCATGCTGGAATGGGAACAGCCGCTGAGGGGGACACAAGAACTCCAGCCACGGAGCATTGCTTGGAGTGGCCAGTGGTTTAGCCCTGAGCAACCCTTCCTAATTCAGAGACTTCAGGCTGACTCTCCTTTGCTATATGACTATGATTGGGAGAAAAACATATTCTTCCATCTGAGAGGAGAGTGGAAATTATTGTTTTTCATTTTCTTTCTTATTATACAGAAAGAATAAATATTCATGCCAATGAAATAGGCCTGAGCATCACCTTGACCCTCACATCTCTAGTCAGAAGAAAGAGGAACAAAGGGGTTTACATATATGACATCCTGTGAAGAACCACTCAGTGATGAGTAGGCTTCACTATGTACGTGTTGTACACCTTAATATATATATATTATATATATATTATATAATATATATATAAATATTGTCATGTTATACAGCTTAAATATATATATTACTTAAAAATATATAAATACTTTTTTTTAAAAGAATGACCAGGCTTTAGAAAGCCTTTTTTTTAAAAGCATTATTTTTTTTCCTAAGCCTAGATCTAGACTAAGGTCAGTTGTACCAAATTCTAGAGAACACGGAAATTAATTCTCAACCTTTTCCAAAGGTGATGGTGTTCTTGTTGTTGTTACTACTGTTGTTGTTAAAAGCCAATTAATCCTATGCTCTTTCTATGAATAATTGACTTCCTTTTCAGTTTTTTAGGTATAGGTCTTTGTTTCCTGGTTTCAGTCAGCACAGGTTTTATTAAAATTACTATGCCTTGGATAAACCACCTGAAATTTTTGTAGGTTCTAAATGTGTTCCTAGTCTGTGCAGACTCTGTCTGCTTTGGGGAATTTTCCATGAACAGAAAAGGCTTTAGTTCTGTTATAGCCAACAAACAAGAAAATCTGACACTAATGCTCAAGTCTATCCAAAAATGACCAAACATTTTTTAAAGAAAGAATGATAAACAGAAAACTTCCTTTAAAATGTACTTTTATATTAAGATTGAGAATGAGGCTTTATCACACATGAAAGCTTACAACATAATTCTAAGAAATTAGTTTAATCTGTATTTTCAAATATAAAAAAGTTCTTTCAAGCAAGCATTATAGAGAGACTTGTAAAGTAAGACAGGAGCTATTTGATTGAAATCTATTCTTTCTCTGCTCAGTTCAAAGCCTGATTCAAGTCAAGAGGTCATATGGCACTCCAAATACATCACTGGGTTTTCTTTTGACTGGCTATTCCTCTGCTCATTCCTATCTTAAGGAGTTAAAATTTTAGGAGGCAAGGGAAATCTACCTCAACTTGCATGGACAAGGAGATTATGTGTTCCTTAAGTATTTGGTAATCACTGATTTGGGGTATTTTGCTAATTTTTGCAGTAGATCAACCTGGGTAGTCATTCCACTACGCTAATATACTCTATAAAATTAAGACTGTCTATGCATAGTCGTTGCATTTAAAAGTGCCCTTTCATTACCTTTAGATGTTGTTTGAGATGAGAATATATAAAGTAAGAACCAGTGTGAGCTCTCTGTGCATTATAGTTACACATAGGTTGTAAAATGTTTTTGAAGGCCTAAGCAACCATTACAGCTGTGAAATAACTTGAGTGCTCAACCACAAACCAAATATCTGAAGTGGGAAGAGTAAGTACAGCAAAGTATATCAAACATATTTTTACAAGGTTGAATCATAGAATTTTAAAAATTCCTTTATTTTTGAAATTCAAAATAATGAACATGTATTATTTTATGACCAAAAATCACACATTTGTTTAAAATATATAGAGGTTACATTATCAATCAAGTAAGTTAAATAACCACTTAAGTAAATGTTTCCACTTAAATCTAGAAGTCAATACCTATCCAAGGGTAGGAGGAGAGAGAAAGTTCAGTAATGCATTGTTTCTTCTTGTTTCACTATGTATCGACGAAGTTGTGTGCTACCCACAATCCTGCACATGATGGAAGGTGCCCACACAGCTGTGGTAGCTGGGACCCCATGCTTGGACTCCAAAGAGCTCCTTAATCACAATCACAGTCTTAACCACTGTACCCTGAAGGGCTTCTAGGCTCAGCCACTGACTGTGCTAGAGCCAGTTCTCACCAGTAACTCAGTTCCTTTGCCTGCTCTGGGTCACTGACTTCAGTGCACTCCCTTTCCTGCCTCTGGGATGCTGCACTTCACTTTACCAGGTCTTCCTAGAAGCAGGGGTTGAAATAAGGTCCCTGGCTCATAATTAGAATTAAACCACGCCCTTGTGGTCAGAATCACAGTTTCTCAGAGAATAACTGCCTTAATCAAGTCAACAAATACTGAATGACACCTTAATCTCATGACCCTGGCTGCCTCCGGACTCTACCTTTGAATAACCATAATGTGTCAGTCAAGCACTTTTACTTCAATAACAAGGTCTAAGTCTACTTGAAGCCTACCTCCTACACCTCGAAGAGACTGGTATTATTAGTGCCCTCAAAGTGAGCAGCCTATTTAGCCTCAGCTTTAGATATAATCGTGTTACATTTACAGTTGACCTTTGAACAACATGGATTTGAACTGTGTAGGCCCACTTTATCTGCAGATTTTTTCCTGTAGTAAACACTGGTACTACACGATCCCACAGTTGGTTGAATCCATGAATGCAGAACCATAGGGTATGAAGAAAGGCTGATGTAAAGTTATATGTAGCTCTTGGACCTAGGGGGTCTTCACCCCTAACTCCAGCATTGTTTACGGGTCAAATGTACTTTCCAATCACTTGGCAAGTTAGTGGCTTGGACTAGAACCAGGACCAAAACTCTAATGTCCTAAACAAGTCTAACATTTCCCATTGAAAAACATTTTGTCTGATTAACTCCTTCAGTTTTAATAAATCTCCAAAAGATGAAGCTCCCCTCCACTCCATACACCCAGAAAGGATAGAGATATAGTTCTCTTTACTGAGAGAGTATCAAGGCTCTAGTCATCGTTAACTGGAAAATATTTTGAAGGTAAGTGGAATAGACTATCAATCTGTAGATCTACATGATGACTTTTGCAAATTGTTGATTAGCTTTTAAGTGTGCAATAAAGTTGAAAAAGGGAATAGACTATTTCATATAATGACAATCGCAGCATGACAATTTTCCTATGGTAAGAAATAATCAAGGAAGGAAAATATTTTCTAAACTGTATTAAATGACTTCTGAAATCAGATAAAATCCTCCTTAAGGCACCACCAAGTGCTTCCTATACTCATAAGAATTTGGAGTATTCTGTTTCTCATGAGTGGTTACACGAGAGAGATCATTCAACATTTCTAGAAAAGGAATCAAAGCCGGTAAGTGTTATAAGAATGATAAAGAAAGAAAAAGGTCAAGTTCTAGAGGGCCCCACAGGGGACACCTGGAAAATAGGGTGAAAAATGTCCTGGGTTTGCAGCAGGAAGAGGGAGGAAGATTGGAAGGAAAAAGTTACTGGAAAGAGCAGGAACTGGTTTTCTTTGCTTTTTTTCGGAATGCGGAGAAGTTGCAGGAGGAGAGCGAAACGAAATTATGATAGAGTTCACTTACCAAAAATAAGAACTCATTTGAGAAAAAGCAACAGCTCCATGAGTGAGTAAGAAAGGGCTCAGCCAGAAGCCGACATTGAAGCGGCATCCTACTGAGAATAGAATAACAGCTAACATTTATTGAACACTTGCTATGTGCCAGACACAGTTCTGAACACTTATGCATTAACTCATTTAATTCTCATAATAACTCTATAAGGAACTGAAGCCAAAGAAAATCCGGGAACAGAAAACAAGGTGGAGGACAGGAAATCTCTCCTGGCTCCTGAGGATTATGACTGATCTGGTGTCATCCTCAGTGGGGAGCCCCATGAGCCTGAACATGTTGGTGCTCTCCATCAGCTTCTACAGGCTGCAAATCTCATGTTTTATGTTCAAAACAAAGACAGAAAATTCCTCAGTGAAGTATGTAAAGCAAGGAGCACTGGTATAGCTAGTTTTTTTTCCAGGAGCTAACCCAAGTCAAACACGATGCCAGGGACATTTTTGACAAAGTCTTGTACTGATATTCAGTAAACACTGACTGCTTCAGCCTTGTGTTCAGAAAAAAAGAAGCTGTTCGGCTGAAGTTATATATATATATGTACACTGAACCACATCTCTGAGAAAGGTGTCTAGTGATAGTTTTCTCTGGGCTTTTTTGGCTTACATTTTAATGGAAGTATTGACCTCAAAAAATTGGAGGTGGGTCTCAGGAATATGTAAAACATACAAACATATAAAGAAATGAGCATAGAAAATACAAACTGAAGAGATATTGATCATAGTTGTTTTCATCATATCTTGGTGATTTTTGAGTTTCCATTTAGATAACCAAGACATGCACAAAGAAAATGAAAAAAATTCGATTTTTTCTAGTAGGAAAAAAAAAAAAAAAAAAAGGCCAGCCACTTCATAAAAGGTGCCTTTTCTTTTTTTTCAATTTTATGCTAAAAGTTCTCCCTGCTTCCTCAGCAGTATTTTTTGCCCCTTTAATTTTCAAACTCTATTCCGAAGCTGTTTCAAGATTTCTTTCAAAGACTTCTGGTAAAGTATTGGAGGGCATGTGTGTGTGTATGTGAGTACACACGCACACACACACACACACAAGTGCATTCATGTGTGTTTTTAACAGTAAAAATCAGAAACTACCTTTCCATTTGGGTTAGAACTGAGATGAAATGAGCAATGGCCGCCACCAAGCAGAAAATGTGCTCACTTTATGTGTGCCAGTTAATTACGACACTTCAGAGGCACTTCCGAAAGGATAAGGCAAGCTGCATAAATTTAGCTGTAATCCAGGCAGGCAAAACTAATTTGCAGGGGATGGCCTTATCTAGCCGCTGCAGCTTTCTCAGAAAATTAACCTTGGATATTTGGGCCCAATTCAGAAAGTGTTTGATTTTTTTCTCCTTTCCCTGCTCAGCATAAGAGAATTTTTGAATTCAATACAATACCTGACTTTTAAGAGGCACGATGAATGCTGTAGGCAGTTCAGAGTTATTACTGACAAGCAAAAATATATATTTTATATATACATATAGATGATTGTCCTTCATGCCCATTATCCTGTCTCCTTACATGTGCATCAGAGGGTTTATCAGTGTAGGTAGAGGGGGTTTCTCGGATTAAGAGAAGGATGCAACTCATTTTTAATGTACTCAGAAAAATTCATCAAAGTTCATTGCAGAATAAGTCATGCATACTGACTTGTTCATTCCAGTGGAAATGAAGAAATCCCCATAAAAATAGAAGTTTAATGAAGTGTTGGAGCCAAGTCTTGCCTGTCATTACAATTACCACTGATTTCGACCCTTCCTTGATCTCCCCCTATTAATTAATCTCACACAGCACAGTTAAAAGTTTACCTTGTTTTCTTATCATGCAATCACTCATTCAATCGACATTTACTGAAGTCAGCATGTTTTCATATGTTTTCTCATTTAATCCTCATAATAACCCTATCTATATTTCACTCATTTCACCAGTGCAAGAGGCAAAGACTTCATATGTTAGTGGCTCCAATGCATTTTTAAATGTCTCAAAGTGATGGCAATATATATACAGAGAAAGAGCTCTAGTGTTTGCACGATAAAATTTAACGTCCCCCCACCAAATTTTTATTTTGTTTTAATAATATCTTCAGAATACAAATATAACTAGTTCCCATTTTTCTAAGTTTTAAACAGCAAACTGAATTTTTACTGAACAGCTTGAATAATAAATTCATAATAAAACCCACATGACCATCAATAGTGGCGGAGCTGAACTTTAAAGAAAAAGTTTTTTTTAATATCCCATTTACAATATAATTATTGTTTCACTCATTTCAAACCATAGGAGTTACTTATTCTAAAGTGCCATGAATTCAATTGGCAATAATTGTTCTTGAGGATGTCACAATTAGGCAGAAAGGAGCATATTTATTATAATAAAAGAGCCATTTTAAAACACAGATCGCACACTGAATCATGAAATGTGAAGCAATGACTCCCATTTGGATCTAAATTTTCTTCATACTTTTTCAATAGCCAGGCCTAAATGTTATGGCTATTTATAGTTATACTCCAGGGTGAAAGGGCGGGGGAATTAGATGTCATAAAGAATCATACATAATGCATAAAGACTTAAAGTATATTTTATGAGAACTGAAAAATTTAAGAAACTCTGGCTGAAATAGGGAAATGTCACACCAAGCAGAACTTCCCCATACATGATAATATTAGTAAAGATTTAACAGACAAGACTACAGTAAACCCTGAAACCGTCTTGATCTGATCTGCATTTCTCCTACATATATTATATTTTAATGAAATTTTTCAATAAATTTACTGAGGCTAAGTTTGAAGGTCACTAGGAAAAAGACATTACTATAGATGCCAATGCATTAAATAGCTGCTGTCTGTGGAACCAAAATTATAAAACAATGAAAACAGATGTTTGCTTATATATGTTTTATCTACCAATAAACCATTTGTAACTGACTTTCTTGAAGAATTTTATTTTTTGGAGCAGTTTTAGGTTTACAACAAAAACGAGAGTTGGCAGAGGTTTTCCAGTACCCCTTAACCCCCCACACAAATAGAACTTCCTCCATTATCAACATCACTCGCCTGAATGGTACTTTTTTTTTTTAACCAAAGATGAACTTACACTGATGCATCATAATCACCCAAAGTTCATAGTTCACCTTAGGGTTGTAATTGACTTTTTAAAGATATTTTCTATTTCAGCCAATTCCTAAAAAGTTTGATTATGAAAAGATCCAATTCACTATAACAATACAAAACAGAACAAGGTTCTGTAGTTGAGCCCACCTTGCAGCGATCTCCCACAACATTCTAGGTCCTTGGAGGTCAGTAGAATCTACATCATCATTCTGATTCCCTGAGCGTCTAAAGCAGTATCCGTAACATAAAAGACACAAAATAAATGCTAGCCAAACAAATGTGTGATTGAATAAATGTATGAATGCTGGATAAATTAACGAAAAAAGTTACACTGTAAATTTACAAAGAGAGGTCTATGCTTTATTAGCTCAGTGCTCTGAGAAGCTCTGGGGTGTCCTTGTTGGTGGCTCAAGGGCAAAGGACCCAAAACCACACCATCTAGCTGTCTCTTTTATCACCACTGCCACCCCATTCCAACCACCCCACAAACATATTTCTCGTCTAACTTCAGCAAAAGCAACTCTCATTTTTAAAGTTTATAAAATATGATGACGTTTTGAAAGAACAGTTCAAGTAGCAGTTTGATTTACCTGAAAATTTCCAGGAATACTTCTAGCGCATATAAAATGCAGTGCATTGTTTATTTGTTCTGCCTTTCTAAAAGGATTCATGTCACATTTTCTACACAGAATGTGGTTTTTGTTTTAATTTGTTTGGTTTCAATAAACAATTATATTTATTGTTTCATAATTGAAAAAAATTTCTGTCCTTTCGCCTACATTTTCTCAGTTATTTAAAAGGATTTCTCATAATTTGTCAACATTTCCTAAGATAAAATTAATCACATAACTTTTTCTTAGAATGCCATGAACCTTCAAGAATTTACTAAACAAAATGATTTTTCATTAACACAACATATTCCTTCTTTTATTCACCAGTGTTTATAAGTTGCCTACAATGTTCTAAAGCCTTGTACGACACTGGAGGTATCACAGAATGAGCGATAGTCATTTACTTTCCGAAACCTGGAGAACTTTTATAAATGTCATTTTGGAATCATAGGTATATGCAGTTCATAGTAACCATGTCAGCTACAGTTTTGCAAATATATTTTAAAATCTATGGCAGTCTCATACACAAATAACTCATACACCTTAATATCAAAACAAAACAAAACAAAACAAAACAAAAACAAGCAACCCAATCAAAAAATGGGCAGAAGACCTAAATAGACATCTCTCTAAAGAAGACAGACAGATGGCCAGCAAGCACATGAAAAGATGCTCAACATCACTAATTGTTAGAGAAATGCAAATCAAAACTACAATGAAATATTACCTCACAGCAGTCAGAATACCATCACTAAAAAGGCTACAAACAATAAATGCTGGAGAGGGTGTGGAGAAAAAGAAACCCTCCTACATTGTTGGTGGGAATGTAAATTGGTGCAGCCAATACCGAGGACAGAATGGAGGTTCCAGAAAGGAGGTTCCCCAAAAAACTAAAAACAGACTTACTATATGATCCAGCAATCCCACTCCTGGGCATATATCTGGAGGGAAATATAATTCAAAAAGACAAATGCACCCCAAAATTCACAGCAGCACTATTTACAATAGTCAAGACATGGAAACAACCCAAATGTTCACTGACAGATGACTGGATAAAGAAGACATAGTGTATACACACACACACACACACACACACACACACACACACACACACACACTTGACTACTACTCAGACATAAAAAAGAATAAAATGCCATTTGCAGCAACATGGATGGACCTGGAGATCATCATCCTAAGTGAAGTAAGCCAGAAAGAAAAAGAAAAATGCCATATGATATTGCTTCTATATGGAATCTTAAAAAAAAAAAAAAAGGACACAAATGAACTTATCTACAAAACAGAAACAGACTCACAGATATAGATAACAAACTTATGGTTACCAGGGGTAAAGGGATTAGGAAGGGGTAAATTGGGAATACAAAAATTGCACTTCTTGGGGAGCGATAGAAGTGTTAGCTATCTTAACTGCAGTAGCGGTTTCATTGTTGTATACATTTATCAAAATTCATGAAATTGTACATCTGGAATATGTGTAGTTTACTGTACAGGAACCATACCACAATAAAGGTGTTTTAAAAAATCTATTGCACTTCCCAAACGTTCATCTTGCCTTACTTATTAGGGACATAGAAGAAGTCACAAACTACTCCTGATTGTAGCAGTAATATCAAAACTGAGTACTTTAAGAGAAAGCACACTTTAAACAAGGGAACAATGCATCTTTTCAAAAGTGGGGTTCAAAACCCACAAATGTAAATGGAGATTTATGTATTTTACAAAGAGGCATGCACTTAAAAAAAAAAACAAAAGCTCCCACTTATCCCTGTGCCTTCTTTTGGGACAAATACATTGTTTTATTTCTTCTAGAACATCAACAATTGCCAATAATTACATGGAGGAACATAATTCTACTGTATTTGGTTCACTGTAACACAGAGTAGTAGCCTCTAAATCTGGGACACATCCTCTTGATGTGTGCAAGAGGATTACTTCATTGGGGTGCAGGCAAACCAATATTAGTGTTTTAAAGTATACTTATGCTTATCAAAACAATTAAGGCTTGCTAATCATTAATAGATTGACTGACACTAGTATCTTCCATGGCTCACACACCAAAAGGAAGAGTGCTACCATGTAGTGGGTGATCCCGAGGAAACCATACAAGTCTTACCATGCGGAGGGAGTAGTAGCACTACCTTCCCTTTTTTCATTCCTTTTCAACATATCATGACATGTTGCAGTTTACACATGTCCTGTTACATTAATTTATTGTTTGTGTAGCAATCAACCATCACAAAATGGACATACAGATGAAAAGGACTCACACAATCAACCTCAGATGGGGAGTACTACAGTCTCACTGGACAGTAACAGCTGGGTTAGCATCCCTACTGCGACTACAAGCTCTCCACCAATCATGTTACAAAACCAAAACAGTAACAATCCCATCTGCCAAAACGTCAATCTAAAACATCCGAAGTTGTAAGACCACTTGAGTAAGGGATTTAAATCCACTGGGATCAACTATGTTCTGTTAAAGAAAACAAAATAACTTCTAGAAGATTGTTTAGTCCAATTTTGTCATCTTTTTACTTTCCATTTTTACCTATGCTATACATACACAAAATAGTTCATCCATAAAATTTAGACATAAATAAATGAATAGCAGGAGAAATGCACAGAGTATTTTACTAATAAGTTTACACAATATAAAAACCTCGGAGTCCACCAACCCAGAGGATTGTACTCTACTACTATCTGGGGTCCAGGCAGAGGCCACAAATGCCCCTTCCCGTCTTTGTAGGAACCCTGAAACTCTCCCATTTCTGTAGACAGAGGATGATGACTAAAGAAGAGACAAGGCTATTACAAAAATGAGACATTGAGACATTCACAATTCTATTATATCTGATATCATGTCTCTCACTTGAGCTTCCCATGACAATAAGATAAGTTCACGGAAAATGTTCTTTTAACATCCCCCTCCAAAGAACTAGAAAACAGAATCCAAAACAGGTAACTATCAATCCCTTTTATTTAGCTTTGTATCTAATAGAGAAGAAATTTGGGAAGGAGGCAGAGATTTATTTAACTTTCCTGAAGCTTCATATACATAAGCCTTCAGTGCCTAAACTGAATGGTAATCCAGGCTCTGCTATTTAAAATTTGAATGGAATTCTTCTTGGGTTTTGGTTTTGGGGATCTGTGCCATTAGGAGTGGGCATGTTAGACAGATAGGATGAGCCTCTGTGGTCTAGCCACACACTGGCTAGTCCAGGAAAACCACCTGTCTATTGATATCTGCAGGCCTTAGGAAAACTAAGAACTGGAATCAGTCTCTAAGAGGAACCTAAAATAATTCCCTTTAGATCTGGAATTTCCTATGGGGACAATTTTAATTCAGACTTAATGTTCATTAACTAAGCTTTGTCCTGAACCTATAACTTGGGTCTTTGCTCTAATTTTCAGATCACAAGCCTAGACATCTTACTAACTTCTAGATTTCCATATTCAATACTCGTAGATTATGGAGGAGACACAATTGTAAATAAATAGTGAAGAAACACTGTGGTGAGTGACATAATAAAAAAGTAAACAAAGTGGTATGAAAGCACCAATAGATGACCAACTTGGCCTGGATAACTCAAGAGAGCTTGGGGTCATGTTATATTTTAAATAGATTTTCAAGGATGACTCACAGGGATAAGGGTGGACAACTGTGCAGGAAAAGTGTATCACCTATGCAAAAGAATGGAAGCATGGGTGTACACAGGAGTACTAAAAACACATCAGGTGGTTTGGTGTGGCTAGGAATTGCATGGGCAAAGTCGGAGCAAGGAAATGGAGAGACAGTAGCAATAGAGTGGCAGAAGATAAGGTCAGTGAAATAAATCATGATCAAATTTTAAGAGACTTCTACATTTTTGGAGAATTTATATTTTTGTCGTAGGATACTAGAGAATCATCATGGGTTTTTAAATATGAGAGTAGTTAAATTTATTTTTCTTTGAAAGAGCTCTTCCCAGTGTCTACATGTCATCAGTTTTTTATCTTCTGACCCAATATTTACTATGACTTTTGACTGTGTGTTTCTGAATCCTTGACATCTTCCTAAGTGGCTGACCCCACCACCTCTTACACAAGAACTTTAGAATGTGCTCTGGCTATCAGTTCTATCTTCTCACGTTATCTACACCCTTCTATCACCACTCCAATCTTGACTTTGGCTTACCGTGAAATATACAAGTATATTTGGATAAACACTCAATGATCTAATTAAAGATCTCTGAGTAGTACATTGTTTAGATTCAAAAACTTGCATTTTAATATTTTAGGGAATTTAAACATTATGGAAATGTCTCCAAAGAGAATTGAAACAAAATGCAAGTCTTTTCTGATCTTAGTAATATAAAAAGCAAGTTAAGAACAATGCCTTCAATCATTTCTGTTTATTACATCAATAAGATCATAATGAAATGAATTTCTCTTTCTACTCTTTGGAGGTAAAGATGTGTACTTTTACAGATGAGGAGGGGAGTTATTCAGTCACCACTGAACAATTGTAGTGATAACATAGCTGTTAAGAATTTTTTATATTGCTACTCAGCATACAGAACTTTGGACTGCAGGAGGCCATAGAGGATGGAATCATTACAGAGAAATAGCTGAATCACTCCTGAATTGTTCACAGTCATGGCCAGTTCCTTTCTCAAGCATCCCCCTCCAAGCCTCCACTTCTGTCATAATTAGGCTGAATTAAGAGAAATATCAACGTACAGGTAACACTTTACACCTCTTTATTTTTCTTTCCCTCACTTTTAATCTTTGCAGTTTAGACACAGAAATTATCAAAAACACCATTCACAATTGCTTTTAACGAAGCAAAAGCACAAAGTGTGATAGTAACCAAGAAGGCTCTTAAAGTTCACTTATTGTTAACAAATTCTGCACTCTCATCTAAAAATATTAAGTTCAAGAACATTATTTTCACAAAATAACATTAGCACTTTTCACTCTTGTAAGCAAGACTTTGCAGAGATTACTTTTCTGGGATTTAGCCATGCTGGCATACAGCAAAGAAGTTTTACTAACGAGCCGTCTAAACACCAAGTGGCTACTTTTTAATTTAGCCCAAGGTAGAATTCTGTAGTTTAAAGTCAGTGATCCATTGTGAAATTCAATTTCCCAATTGCTTAATTAATTTATGTATACAATTTAATGATATTTAAGATGGTATGCATATTCAAAATGCAGGAAGCTTCCAAATAAAAACTAGGACAGGATTCCAAATATACCTGAAATTTTATGATTTTTCCAAAGATAATCAGCAAGCATTTAAAAAAAATTAGTTTTGCTTTACCATTATGAAGTATGTATCATTAAAAGACCAAAAATAGTCAGCCATTTACTTGTGAAATACAGAAATTAATAGGCTATACCACTTTCCTCCCTGTACTGCTAGCTGTTACTTCAGCTACTCATTTACAATACCAGGCTAAACTAAGCTTGATTAGATTCAGCCTTAGAATACAGAAGAAAATGTTCACTTGTCTTTCTTGGTGACAGACTGAGTCAATCATCTCATTTGTTCATTTTTGTGGGGTGTTTGGGGGGTCATAGGTTAGTGAATGATTCCTTATTTAAAAAGTCAAGAGAAAAACTCTACAAAAGCATCTGAGTTATAGCTCCAACTGAGAGGACAAAGTCAAAGGTATAGAGGTAGAGATGAAACATGCACACATTTCACAAGTGTTTATCCAAGCAATGGTCCTGAGAGACAGGAGTATCGTTACTATAAGAATATCTACTATAGGAAATAAGCAAAAGCATTGGTCAAACATGGTCTTCATCAAAGGCTGAAAATATACAATTCTTAGACTGGATTAGGTCTACAGATACATTTAATTTGGCCCACACAGATTTTAGTTTTTAGTTTTTAGTTAGGTCTACAGATACATTTAATTTGGCCCACACAGTTTTTAGTTGTTGTTTTTGTTGTTTGCATTAAATGAATTTTCAGCATTTAAACACAGGAGAGTTCTCATAAAAATTCGGCTGAAGCCTTATCTTTAAAAAAAAAAAAAAAAAAAAAAACTGACATCACCAGCAATGTGAGCAAAGTAGGAGCTGTCCGCTTTAGACATGACAATGGCATAGCCAGGTCACCAAAGTCCCTGTGAAGCTGTCTCATCCTTTTATGCTCTCTGACCAACCCCTTTAGTAAACATCTGAGTTAATAATTAGCCTAATTTTATTTTTGCCACTTACTGCTTATTTGACACATATTTAAAAAACATTTGATAGAAATACTAGTGACAAATTAAAGGGACAGCTCTATTACTGTTAACAGTGAACACCTAAAGTGGCACAAAAATTTTGGTACTAGTAGAGGTCCAGATCAAGATGGCAGAGTAGGGAGAGCTTGAGCTCACCTACTCCCACAGATACACCAAACCTACAACTACATATGAAACAAATATCTCTGAGGGCAACCTAAAGATTAGCAGAACAGATTTTCTGCAACTAAAGATATAAAGAAAAGGCCACATCAAAGCAGGTTGGAGGGTCAGAGACATGGTCTAGTCAGAACCTACACCATCGATGAAGTGATCCACAGTGGGACGGATGTCACAATGGCAGAAGTCTCCCATGAGGAACGAGGGGTTCAAGCCCCATGTTGGGCTTCCCAGCCAGGGGAACCTACATTGAAAAGACAAACTCCCATAATGGCTGGCTTTGAAAACCAGCAAGGCTTACATCTGAAAGAGCTTGAGGGTTGTGGGAAACTAAGACTCCATTCTTGAAGGATTTGCACACAAACTCACCTAGCAACTACTTGGGCAAAGTACTGTGCAAAGCTCTGGAGACACATTATATGTAACATACCTGTCCCTTGCCCTCCTGGGGCTTACTTTGTAACAGACAAATATTAGACAGCTAATTACACAAATATATGTTTAATTACCACTGTGGCAACTTTGGATGAAAAACATTTTTAACAGGGAGTTTTAACCTCTCTAATCTAGAGAGTCAAGGAGACCTCCTGGAGGAAGTGATATCCAAAATAAGTTTGAAGAGACAGGGAGTAATGAACTACGTACACTGAAGAAGATGGGCCTGAAGCGGGAAGGAAACAAACAGCAATGGCCTTAGAGCAGAAGAAGCCCTGCTTCTTCACAGAACTGAAAACAGCCAGAGAGATGGCAGTGCAGAGACGGAGGGAGAAATAAGGGATGAGGCTGGTGAATAGGCAAGAGCCTTGGCATATCTGTTAAGTATTTTAGTTTCTACCTAAGGACCAGGAGGGGCTTCTGTAGTGATTTAAGGGATAAAATGTCTTGAGAGTTTTGACATTTTACTAAAAAGATTGCTCCGGCTTTAGTTGGGAGAATAGATTCAAAAGAGAGACAAGTGGGCAGAGATGGAAGCAAACCAGCCAGAAAACCATTGCAGCAGTCCAGCTGAGACTAATGGTCATTTGTAGCACAGTGGTGGCAGTGGAAATGGAGAGAACTCAAGAGATTCAAGAAACATTTAAGTTACACTTAGCAAGACTCAAGAGATAGATTGTACTGTGTGGTGAGGCTAAAGGGGTAGGGTCAGTCTGGGGCATCCTGAGTTCAAGATGCCTGTGAGATAGCCAAGTATAAATGTCCAGTAAGCAGTTGTGTATATAGGTATAGAGCTATGGGAAGATGTCAGAGCTACAGATGTTAATGTAGATAATAATATCACCTCATAGATCTGCTAGGGAAATTCCATATAAAAGTGCCTAACGATACCTACAGCTTAGGACGTTCTCATCCCTCTCCTAAGCAACCTCCTCGTCTGCTTGGTGAATTTATTCCCTAAGTGAGTACAAGTAGCCCTGGGTCCCTTTCCCAGACTCCTCAGATCAATAAATGAACAGAAGAAATGGCTTTGATTCCACGTAATATTCAATTCCTTTCAAATGACCTGTATGGTGACTTTAAGAACATTCCACAGATCACTGAAATAAAGAAAGTTACATATTAGAGCCCTACCCAGCCATTAGGCAGGAGAGAGCAGACAAATAAGAGCCCTAAGCTTTCTGTAGGGAAAGTTTTATATGATAAAGCATATGATAAATCAACTATGTTCAGATTCCAAATCACCAAGCCGAATATTTCAATAGGATCTACTACCCTTAAGAAAAATAGCTACACTTCTTAGCCTTTGTGCTCCCTCATCAACTTTTGCAGATGCCCTGTCATTCTGGGGATTTTATGTGGTAATTATACCTACAGTTGGAACACAACCCTTTCAAAAAATCCATCATTTGAAGGAAAATCAGTCCTTAAAACAAGAAACTACTTACCATAACTCTAGTTACATGGCTATTCCCACGCAAAACATTTGTAGACTTTGGCTGAGAGAAAGACTGGTTATAAATAATAAACATCTCACCCCTATCTATGCAATAGATGAAGCAAAGATCTTTCCTTTTTTTCCCTAGAGCAGGTTATAATTAATCTCAAGGATTTGAGTAGGTGAATATATATTATCCATGTTCAAACTTGTGGCATATGTCCAAACTTTGTTCATTTTAGTTTTAAAAAAAATCTTCAGAAACATAATTCTTGTCAATCAGCCAGTAACTACCTACACATTGTTCTAAGTACAATTAGTAGAAGCTTTATTTTTTTTACCATATATTGTGCTCTTTTGCACCAAAGTGCTTTGTCTATGCTCAGAAGTTACAAAATTATGCTATAGAAAAAAAGCCTTGAAATCTAAAGCCAGAATTATTTTTTGCATAGATAGATGATAAATAGATAGACAGACAGACAGATAGTACAAGGTCATTCATCCTAGAGTTGCACTCTATGAGCTATGTTCATGAGAAATCTTGCCAAAGCCATCACTGCCTACAAATTCCAGATGTTACGGCTTTGGCAATCTGAACCCAGAATATCTTTCCTTCCTTACTTCTTACTATTTCCTAAGACAGTTCTTTCCAAAACCTGTTCTTCAAACACTTGTCTGGTTACATAACTTTCAGAAAGAAAAGAAAGTGAGTTGGGAAGAATTGCATGCTAACACTGCTCCTGGCTTTCCCTAATATAATAAACTTAGGAAGGAATCAATAAATTCTATAGCAAAGAAATCTGTGTGTTTTCTTCTAATCAAGCATATTAGCCTTTTTCTTTCTTACCTGACTTCAGAACTAATGCACTCAAACAAAACTAACACAGTTGCTCTATCTCTCCTTTTCAAAAATATCAATGCATTCTACAGACACACTTTAGGAAATTCTGTTCTTAAATTTACCCTGTGCTCTAGGCAGATTGAACACATGTCCATCCTTGAATTACACTTGTGCTTTACACACCCTGCCACCTCCATGTTGTCTCCTCCACCTACAAGACTTTAGCTTCTCATTGTTGCCTAGTGACTTGTGCATGTATCTTATTTCTCCTACTATGCTGGAAGCTTTTTGAGGACCGGATTACATCTACTTAATTTTGAAAAATCTTTCAGAATGCCATAAACACAGCAGAAATTTTCGTGTTTGTAACCTTAATGAATGCATAGTCATAGCTTACTGAGGGCAAAGACTTTTAGGGAGGAAAGATGACAATTAGGGGACACTGGAGAACACATGAGGAATGGCCAGTGGACAATCATAGGGCAGGCAGACGCTCTCTCAGCCATTCTGTAGCCCAGAGAAGAGTATGGCTTATATTCCCTGATGGTGGGATGAGACTCAAGTAGAGTTTCTTTGTTCACAACATAGAAAAAGAAGAAGCAAAACTAATTTGTAAAATACTGCAATCTACAACAGGGCTCTTCAAATGGGGGATACCATTTTGAAAAGGTAGAAATTTTAAAGTAATTCCCATGTTTTCAGCTTCTGTGTATATTCTGTCTGAAGCTTAATCTGCCTGTGGAGCCACTGAAGCTCAGGTTCTCCTTTCCTACCTTCCCGTTCACACTCGGCCAGCTTTCCAGGTGACAGAAGGAAGCCATAGCCCTCGTATGGCTCATTGCTTCCCACCGTATCAACCTTCCACAGCAGCAAAGGAGCAACCTTACTGTGGCTTTAATCAAGGCATCATAATCAACCCTCTCATCCATCCATAAAATTTGACATTTTATATTTAATAATGATGTATAAAAACTATAAGATATTTATACTATTTTAATCAATTGTATGCTAATATTTATAATGATAACTCAAGGCAGGTAAAAGGTTTAATACTTGAAGCATTTGGTTATATGAAAAAAATGATTTCAATTTATAAATGATCTTTGTTGCAGAGAAGTATGATAGGGTGATCAATAAAAGTCTTTCAAGTATAAAATTATGTTACATTAGGATAAAATTCTTTGCAGAAAGTAGAATGGAAGTACAAGCTCAAGAAGAAAAAAGAACAATGTAAAATTTCCAACTATTACATTAGATTTTATATATATATAATATATACATGTACATACACACATATATGTATTTTTTTAATAGATAATGATTATCAAACAACTTAAGGTTCTTTGTGTTGGTTAGAATATACTTAAAAGAGTGATGAAAAAATTTTTTATTTCTCAATGTCTTTATTTATAATGTACTGGTAATTACATACTTTTTAACTATTTCAAAAAGTTTTTAATTGATTATGAAAAATTATGAATATCCATTTTAAAATATGCAACAGTAAAATTTTAAAGTTTTTTTGTAAGAGATATGTGGGCAAAAAAGAGACCACAGGCTTAAGGTTAAAAGAAAACGGTTTGAGGCTACTGGCTACCACCCTACCTCTAGATTAGAAGAAAAAGAAAATGAAGAAAAACATCTATTGCTTGTGGATACACACATATACACACACCCTCCTTCCCTCATTATTCCTAATCTCCATCCGTCCCCTGGCTCCTCCACCAGCTCCATCTCTGACATTCCTGGTGGTGAAAGCCAAGGGTTTCACTCTTTGGTAAGAACCAAAAACCAGGAACCTTAAATTATTCCAGAGCAATGACCTGTGGATGTTACCCCGTCTCCACCCTAGGATAAGCCACACTCGTGTAGCCAGAGGATCCAGCAGACAACGGTGGCCCCCAGGGAAGTGGCAGCAAGGACACCGACCAGATGGGGAAGCCGCTGGAGGAGTGCACCAGGGTTGAGTACAACGGCAATCTGAATGAAGACTGCAGCAGGCCACTTAAGAAGCTGAACTGCCCTAGAGACAAACAGCGCTGTGACTGGAGGTAGTGAGCAGCTCCACACAAGGCCTGAAGGGTGGAGCAGGCAGCTGTGTAGACAGATTGAGCCAAATGTTTGTGAGAACTTGGGGCCTTTGAGGAGGGAGAGACTTGGGTTCAGTGACCCTGAGTGGGGCTCTGAGCCAGAGGAAATGATGGTATGTTTGGCCTCAGTTCCTTGATTCCTTTGTCTCAGGCTGAAGACCTCTACAATTGTGTAGGCCACACTTCCATCTTTTGTTCTGAAAACCCGCCGTAGAATCACCTTCACTCTGTCCTCATCATGCCTGGTGTCAAAATCACACAAAGGGCTAAGAAAACATTCACTTAATTGAAGTTTAAACATTCACAACTGAGGGGAAAAACAGCTTGAGATGCCAGAACTTTTCATGTTGATTTACCGCATTGAAAACATTCTGAAAATAATTACTTGATCTTTCATTTCATTTGCCTGTGTAGACCAGACTGCCCCCAACTGAGGAGAAAACACGAGACTACAACATGTTCAGGGCCATTTACAGACCACATGACTACAGACTGAGTCCCTGAGGGCCATCATGGACAGAAATGACAGGAGGAGGGATCCAAGTGTTTGGTATCATCAAAATATATCAGAAGCAATGCTTTTCTTTCTAACCCATACACATTTTCAGATACTTACCAAGATGCAAATTCATTTAAGTTTATTTCTCCAAACAAAACAGTCAAGAAAGTAAGCTTTCAAAATTTATTTCTGACCAAAGGAAAGTTGTCTGGAACTCCCTCGGATAAATCTTTGTCTATACCTGGGAACTGTGTGTGGTGACTTGGAGAAATAAGCACTCCCTGGTATCAGATGACCTCTATTCCAAGCCAACTCTTCCATTTATTATTTGGTTACCTTAGCACCTCAGATACTTTCTCTGTAACACGAAGATAGTGTCTGCCTCAAGGGGTTGTAAAATTAAGATACAGGTAAAATTGGAGTCAATACTAATTTTCATCCTTTCTTTTTGACACCTAAAAGGTATTACCACTGCATTAAGTGCTTTGATTTGAAGTGGTCTCCACCTGAGAGCAAAAGGACAATGAACTGAAATAAAAATATAAAAGCAGCAGCACATTTTATTGGTTCAGCAAAAAGACCAACATTAGAAAAAGCAAAAACCTGCATATTATATGAATCTAGGTTAATTGTTCAGGAGCTTTTTCTGGCTTCAGTGAACACTTAGAAACTTAAATCACTTTCATCCATAAATATTAAATCAAATACATGTAGTTTAGCCTAAAATTGGTCTCCCAACATAAATAAATGAGTCATATAATGAGTCACATAAGAATATTAATTTTTTTAAATGAAAGAATACCAAGAGGATGATTTGATTTTAAGGAACTAAGTTTTATCATCTAGAAAGCAACTAAAGACTATAGAAATGCCAGTGGAAAATATTTTAGGCAAAAATAATAATTATGATAATAGTAGTCATTAGCTAAGACTTAATGGTACTTATTATGTTGCAGGTACGTGAGTGCTAACATTCTATGGGCATTGATAGGGAGGTTTTATATATATTAACTCCTCTCAACCCCACATTGATCCAACAAAATAGGCATTGTTATTATTGTTATTGTGGTTATTATTCTGACTGTAAGAATGAAGAGCCTGAGGCCCAGAAAATTCCCCCAACTAGAAGGGGAAGGAGCAACACAGCAACCCCAAAGTTGGCTTGCTTAACTGCTGATGAAACTGGAAATAAAAAGTAAACTGCCAAAGGTATTTTCCCTTCTGATTGTCTTCTCACTCCACGTCCCCGTGGGGCTAATATAAGCACAGATCTTTGTCAGAGTCAAGCAAAAGAGCATATTCTGCCTAATCAATTTTATTAGAGCAAATTTAGATACCCTTTGAACAGTATGACTCAAAGCTCTTATGATCATAAAAACACTGGTAAGATTTTCATTGTTTTTTTTTGTTTTCACTGGTGAGAAAGACAATGTCGATAAAATATAATTATAATTGAGAAATTTTAAAATGTACACCTATTTTTATTTTATTATGCTAAATAAACCCTTTAGCATGTTATAAAATACATGTTATAATAATAGGTTCCCATTTACCAAGTCAATACACAAAACAGTAACAATTTTCTATAATACTCAAGATATGAAAAGGTAGAGAGATGAGTATAGTCCTGGCTCTATAATGATTATTTTTCTTGTTGTTTTTTCCATTTCCAAATTTATGGTAGTTTTTTCAGGAATTGCTGTCTGTTTAAGAAACTGAATCCTATTTGCCTTGAGCAAAACAATAATTTCTTAGACTCACGGACATAGAAAACAAACTGTGGTTACCAGAGGGGAAGGATAGTTTGGGAGTTTGGGACTGATGGATACTCATTACTATATGTGAACTGGGTAAGCAGCAAGGACTTACTGTAGAGCACAGGGGACTATAGTCAATCTCTTGTAATGAGCCATAATGGAAAAGAAACTGAAAATATGTATATGTATGTATATGTATAACAGAATCATTTTGCTGTACACCTGAAACTAACACTGTAAATTGACTACACTTCAATAAAAATAAGAATAAGAATAAAAGAATAAACAAATAAATAAAAAGAAAAAACAAAACAAAACAAAACCCCAAAATTTCTAATCCATGCTTAGAATTTCAATAAGATCATCAGATATTCAGTGACAGTTTGAAAATTCAGCTTGCATGACTGTCAGATTCTACACTCACCTCACCATTTGCAGGTCTCAAGCAATCATGTACTCACATTATCATAGAAAGGGAGTGACAAACATTGATTAGTTTATCTAGAGGACTAAAAGGAAAACTCAAAACAACATAATCTCTGTTTCAAGGAATCAACTAAAATCTAATAGAGCAATTACAAAGCAATGGTATTAATAAAAGCAACAGCCAAATGAATATTATATAATGTCAAACACTATTTGGACTTAGCTTAAAATTCCTAAAGACAGTGTCCACTTTGGATCTACACCAAACTAAAAATTCTTTTAGCAGTCAAGCAACTCCTGGTGCCTGCCCTGCACCAATGATGAGATAGGCACCAGGATCAAGTGGATAATGAGTAAGCAGACACCGTCCCTGACCTCATGGAGCTTATGGCCAGCGTCCATTCACCCTGATGGACGGGGTGAGGGAGACCGAGAAATGATGAACGGTGAATTGAGATGGGAGAAACAGGAATGGAAAAAGATCACTAGAAAACAGTGAGAGTGACATGATGAAATAAATACCTTTGAAAGTGAGAAAGAGAAAAGTGCCCCCAAAGACTCTGGAATACCCAGCCCTGCCTATTCTTTGATCTGAGAGAACCCTTCTTATTTATAACTTTTTTTAAAACACCCAAACCTTTCATTATTACAGCAATCTTCCTAAGGAGCCTAACTTTATATTCTTAGATTAATATCTATAGTTTCTAAGGCAAATAGTAAGTTTCAATATTTTATTATATTATCTTTCTTTTTCATTAAAACTAACATGCTGCAGAGATCAGGATCTAACAATGAGATGATAAAAAGTGAAAAACTGTAAATGTCAGCTCCTTATGAGGCCATAATAGCTAATGACTGATACTGGACAAACAGTGTGTGTAAATACAATACACAAAGTGTACATGTATTTTAATTAATCTTATCTGAATTGTATTTTTAAAAATTACTCTAAGCAGGAAATAAATAAAATTAATTTCTGTGTAGCTATAAAAATTATTTATTTCTGAAATGGATAGTTTTTAGTATTAAATATGTATATTACATGTATAGTACATAACTCTATATAGAATATACCTCATATATGTAACAGCAGAAAGCAATGATCATTTATAAAAGAACATTTTTAATCATTAGATGACTGTCATTTGATTCATTGAAATTATCAAAAATCTTTATCATAATAAAATTGGTTTCTAGTATATATAATATTCCCTCTATTCCTTTATAACCCTTCCTTTAAATATTAATTAGAAAAATGAATCTCGTTTTTATTATTTTAAGGTAAGTATTTTGTGAAAATAATGTTAAATCTGTGTCTCAGACAAAAATTTTTACATGACTTGCTTTAACCATTATTATGGAAACAGTGACCAAAACAATATTCTTGATACAAAGAAACAAAGAAAACTTCTTAGAGAGTACAGCCTAATGAGAGGAACAGCTAGATCAAGAATGGATCTCTATATTCAGCCATTTAGAGAAAGAACAGAAATGATTATTTGAGAACGACTTAACCTCCAACCCATATGCTATACACAGTTTATGAAACATTTCATATAAAATATAACTTTGGCACTATAATCTTAAATTAGTATGGAATTGGTGTTACTCCAAACCTGTCTCTTTAGTTAGTAACAGATTTCTAAGATGCCACTGGTTATATGACGTATTTTTATGTTCTGTTAAGAATGACAAAACACTGCCAATTAAAGATAACACACCCTTGTTTGTAAGACACATCCCATTTCCAGAAATATTAGAGTATGAAAAATTGTGCATTTGGGGAATCAGTGAAATCCAATAAAGAAAATCTCACTCAAATCGCTCTCTGGTCTAGCCTTTTCATTAATTCTTTCCCAGCTCCCTAAGCTGGTTCATGTTCCACACCCAGTGTCAGAATAGTGACTTCCTTGTAGCAAGTCTTCTTTACTAAATTCTGAATAGTCTGCCCCTCTTGTTACAAAAGATCAACATAGCCACTTCAGAGAGCATCCTTAATCACATCTCAGTGCCTTTCCATGACGGGTCCTAATGTCCATAGCGAGATCTGTACAATCCTTGAGACTAAGGAAGTTCATGCTTTCCTAAAGTGCTTACTGTCAAATGTCTCATTACAGTATTACCCACATAGTGGGCTGTTGTCACAAAGATAACGCGGGAGTGACTTATGAGAAGAGAAGAACACAAGGTACTTTACTGGAAATAATGGATTCAAGAATGTGTTGCCTGAAGTTAGGGGAGGCAGAGCAGGAAGTATAAGCTTTCCAGGCCCTCAAATCCCCACAATGTTCCTGCTGACAATGATACCACCTCATTGGAGTAAAGATCCTGTCTTCGGATTATCAATACCTTCCTATCCTGACCATTAGTTATGCTAAGGACACTGAGTATGTGGTTCGAGCTTGTCCCAAAGGTGTGATAACCAGTGCAACTCCAGCACGTTCCTGAGTAATTGCTGCAAGACCAGGTAAAACAAAGGTCAGTTCCCCTGACACAACATCCCCCAACAGAACTATGTTTTGAGCTAGAAATGGCTCCTTTATCCCTGTATATATTTTATTTCTGACTCAGCTTTTTTTTGTTGTTGGAAAAGAACATCTTTTATGTTCAATGTAACCAGAAGTCTGTCTCAGTCTCAGGGAGACCTTGTTACATCCAACATGCAGGCATTGTCCTGCCCACAGCAGAACAGGGCATTAATATTTCTGTCTAACCATTTCAAGTCTACTTACAAGTGGAATAATCTGCACAGTTCAAAGTGTGGGACACAGGTTGTTAGAATTTTGATTCCTTAGGTAAAACTTACTGATACTCTAAAAGAGAGAAAAAAAGTGGCCATTCTGAGACAGAAAGTTCACTCCCAGCACCTACCTGGAAACATTTACAAAATGGCTAGAGAGGAAAATATTTCTCACAAGGAATGACTCTAACCTCTGAATTCTTTCAATTCTGCCCTCACATCAAGAAAAGTAATCATTAGGGATAAATGCCTATGCTATTTTAATTTTAGTTCTATTAAGGAGAAACCTGTTATTTCTTTCACGCCCTGGATGAGACAGAAGATATTCTCTGAGTCTAACAACATAAACTGTTCTGCTCATTTTTCTAATTGTTGGGAAACATCTGTATTTTTTTTTGTAAATGGAGGATAAATTATGAATCACAGAGGTAAAAAATGATTTCTATTTCTAAAATTCTACTTTGGTTACAGATAAGACCAAGGACAACCTGAATCAACAGGGACTGTAAAGGGTCTTGAGATGATTCTGGCATCGTTGGGGTGTGAACTCATTTCTGCATGTGTCACTAATGGGGGGATGGGGGGAGGGTGGGAGGTACTCTCATTGACCTTTGTCACTTTCCCACACCTCTGGCCTGGGGAGATAGTCAGCCAAACAGACTACATAGAGTGGGTTTCCCAGCAAGAAAGAAAGGAGAGCAGATACTGGAGGAGTGCTGGACAGACATTAACAATAGAGTTTCCCCTAAGAGAGCTGTTTTGATGATATGGGTCCATAATTAACTCTACATCCCCTGCTTGTCACTTGGGTGTCTTCCACTTACTGCACTCTCCTGACAAATGACAGCATGGTAATACTCCTTTCCAATGTCAGAACCATGAGTACACCCCACCCCCATACATGTCTTGAGCCAGTTGATGCATCATAACCCAAGCATTCAGGGATCAGTAACCTCCACCTGACTTCAGCTACCATGTTGGCTTACTGTTTCTAAATGGTATTGACTCTTGATTCATGGAGTAGAAACATAGCAGTATATTAACTACCATTGACTGATTATTGTTAAATAACAATTGAAAGAAAATATATTTCCTATAACTTAGATGTTTGTTCCAAATTTATAACATGCCCTCTTAGTATTTTCATTTTGGGGGGTTTTATTTCAAAATAATTTTTGATCATCCTTTATACTGGATGCTGAGAGTATTTTTAATTTTTGCTTTAGTTTAAAATACATTTATAGAACATTGAGAATTTTCTGATATACCAAAAATCTACTGAGTCAGAGAGATATGTCATTTTCTTGTCTTCTAAGAAAGCAAGCCTACGTAGTTAAATGCAAATTAAGTATGTTTTAATAAAAGTGATTTAGAACTATCACTGGTAAATAATGAGATATAAACAGGAAAACACTGAAAAGTTAACATAGCTTCTAAATAGGATTAATTATTATTAATGGACTGCTCATTTGAAAGCTGAAATCCAACTTACACAATTGCATGGCTAAATATATTCTTTACTTAAATGTGCTAAGAATATAATAATTCACTATTTTCTCACGTTGATCCCACCCTTAGGATTTATATTTCAGGCAATTAAAAATGCCAGACACTTTATCCTATATCTATCTGCTAGGATGCCTTCAGTAGCCAGTAAAAGAAATATCTAACTAAAACTGACTTAAGTATGAAAGAAATTACTGGCTCACCTACCCGAAAGACCAAAGTAGGGTAAGCTTTTGACTTAATTCAGAGACTTTTCTACTTCACATTCTTTTACGGGTCAGGACCACAGTCATGCTGCAGCAGTCTGAGCCTCCTACCTCTGCAGGAAGACATGCAGAAGAGGAGAAATCATTTCTAAATTTCCCTGAATAGCAAGATCAACTTTTTCAAGAGCCTGCAGCAAATTTTCCTCATACTCTTTAACCCAAATTGTATCAAAGGCCCATTTCTACACTAATCATTGATAAACACATGGAACAAAACATTTTCAGCCCTAGAACTTGGCAAAGGATCAGCTACTTCTTATAGTAATGAGCTGCAGCAACTCCACTTCTTGTAGGAAGAAAGAAGGGGAAATGGGTGTTGCATAGGCAACCAACTACTGCCCTAGGATAAAGTTCAAGCAATATAGTTTGCTAGAGAAGAACTACATAGTTTACAAAAGTGTTCAGTATGTTAGCTTTCCTGACATCCCATATGCTTCATTATCCTACTGACCACGGGAATTTGCTATAGGCGTCACCCTTGAAGGCTTGCCAACGCCTAGCGTGAATCTTGTATTTAGGTGGTGTGCAGATAAGGTCAGTCAACCTCTCCTTGCCATTGCTACCTTTGGTTCATCTACAAAAAATATTCTTCATTTGTCCAATTTAGTTCAAAGTCTCAGGGATTTTGGAAACTTAACCATGCTTTCAACTTTTTTGAATTGCAGAGGGAATTTTTTCACTATAAGAACAATATTACCATTGTAGAATAGTGAAAGTCAGATTTAAAAATTACTAGTAATCCCACTTCTCTAATTCAATTTTTATTAAAAATATGACCTTTTTTTTTCTACTAAGTACATTATAAATAGTCTATCTATTGTGATATAGTTTCCAACTTAATACCTGCATAAAAATTTGACAAGTGCATATATATATAATATAACTGACAATACTTAATTGGAAAATTAATTAAATTTAAATTTAATTCTAAAATATTTGGCTGTCCCACATTTTTCATGTATGAGGGAGCTAATTCCTTGTCAACTTATCCTAGGAATAATGACATGGTTCCCATGAGACAAAGATGTCAGCATGAATGCCTGTTTCTCCATCTGAATGCCACCTTTAGATGCTAAACTCTAGATCCAGATACAAGAAAGAAGCATTTCATGATATGATACAGACAAGGGGCATGCTGTATTTGAATGACAGAAAAATCAAAAACATCATTCAGAAGGAAAGTGTACTAGACTATGAATCAGGAGATACACTATAGTGCGATGCTTGGGAAGTCTCAAAGAGGCCTCTTACCTTCTTTAAATTTAGCTCATACATATAACATGTTGTCGAAGTATAGGATGAGAAAAATAGTCACTGCTCTTCCATGCTGCCAAGAGACAGGGAGATTGTTTGATAGTACTTTGCAATTTTTGAAATAATTTATTTTTCTGGTTACAAAAAAATTTATTTTTCTGGTTACAAAAGCAATATATGCTCATTGTGGACTTTCCTAAAACTTCAGGAAAAATATCCAAAAGCAAATATAAGCTACCTGTACACCTACTGTTCAGAGATAACTTTTAATATAAACTTTAATGTTGTTTCTACAATTTGTATTTTTAAGGGTATAAAATTAGAGTTCTGTACACTCCCTTTGACACTTCACATTGTGAGGGCTGATTTCAAGCAGAAACATACCAATTTAAAATTGAGTGACATTATGATAGACTGTACATTATGTCAAGGTAACAAATCAAAAAATGATCTTCAATACACCTGCATCAAATATTTCTCTATAAAGTAAGAAAGCAAATTTCTATGATGTGATCACCAGGCAGCAGTCACAGAAGCACTGGATTCCTGGTATTTTTGCTCTCTTCCACAGAAAAACTAAAAGTGCAGGGCATACAGTGAGTCACCAGCGAAGGGCTCATGCCTCACTATGTTGAATATTCCTATACACGTGCAATATGGGATGGACAATCATCTGTGTATTCGAAAGACCTCAGTCCTACTTGAAAACTCTAGAGTCAGAACCCCACACAACACCTGCCCACTCACCCACAGAGCATTCACCTGAGGGTGAGTACAGCCCCACAGGTATCTAGTCTGATAGGCTCTATCCCAGTCACCTGGCTTCACTTCGACCTTCCCCAACCCAGGGCCCAGAGCCACCTATCCCCACTACCCAACTCTGACAAAATGTTCTATATAGTGTTATCTTAGAAAGATAGGGCAAAGGACCACAAATCTACTTGTCTGAAAAAAACTTTTCAGTCATTTGTGGACACCTTTGCAATTCATGTAGATGTTTGGTCCTGGAAAAGCAGTCTGGAAATAAAGTAGAAGGTTGTCTTTTTATTTGCTTCTACAAAATAATGTAGGCTTCTCACTAAGATTTGGGAAAATATTCTATGATCTGTGTGCACCTGGGTGTGATAACTGCCAATGCAAAAAACTGTACATGGTTTCCCTTCTCCCACAGTGACAGCAATGCAGACGCTTCTGTGTGTGAGTGTGATGCAGTTGGAAACATCAACATTGCTGACTCTTCTCCCTCCCTTGACCTATTTTGGTAATACTTCTATTTCATCAGTTTCACTTGGGCATGTGTGCATCATCTGCCCTGTTGGACTGGAACCTGTCTTCCACTGAATTTTTACTGTGACCACTCATGAAATCTACATGGCAGGATTTGGAATCAGAACTGGAGACTCAGTCTTCACCAAATAGTTGTGTGGCTTTGGACAAGTGACTAAGTGTCCCTGAGCCTCAGTTTCCTCATGTGAAAATAGAGTAAACAATGCCAGACCTTATGTTAGAGTTATTTTGAGGTTTCAGTGAGATAATGTTCATCTGAAAGGTCACTCACTAAAGTACAAAAGCAATCATAGCTTCCATGCTTAAGCCCTTGAATGGCTCCTCTCTCAGTTTGGAATAAGGTTCAGAATACTTAGGAAGTCCTTCATTATCTTGCCTCATTTCTATCCAGCCTCATCTCCTACATCTCCCTGCTGGCATTCAACATTCCAGACACTTCATTGTGTCATTTCATTTTCAAAAATAAAATGGGAAAAAAAAGGTCAATTTGACTATCTTTTCAAACATCTGCTACCTCAAAGCAAGGTCTTCCAAAGCTTGCCTCCAAAATGGCCTTTTAGGGTATGAATCACAACCGCCTAGCTGATGCATGCTGTTCTGCAGATACTGAGAAAAACACTTTGAATACAAAATGTAATATTCATATCCGTACTCTTCCTACTATGACTTTAAGTCTGGCCTTCGGAAAAGATCATTTACTCATTTCAAAACTGTTTCTAGCTCAACAGGTATTATGCCCTGTTTAACTAATTCAGAGTGGAGTCAACAGCAGACGGATAAACAGCTTGGCATCTGGCTTTGGCCCTGCTGCAGAATTGCCAAGAGAAGCCCAAGCATCCTGCATCACCTGCCTCTTCTAAGATTTCTGTTGTCATACGAATGGCTCATTTCATGGCTCCAGCAATGCTTGAAATTGGCTGTCAGGTATCACAGAATGCCTGACCCTGACCAGGGGGCAAATGTCAAACCATGCCAGAACACACAGCTTGGTTGCAAAATGACTAGCGAAATTCACTTCTCAGGAGAAGGACATTGTGCTGGTTTGATGCCAAGAACTATGGAAAATGATTCCATGCTTAACTGTAAAAGTTTCCTTTTCTGCTTGCTAGTCATCCATTTGCACATATTGAAGTTATAGAACTGTACCCCCAACGTTTATCCTTTCTCCTGACTTTTGTCACTTCCACTCCTCAAAACTGTGAATGGAAATACAATGCACTCAATGTAGTCTAACTTGGCTATGAGTTTGTCTTAGGTAGGGTTCCGTAGAAGCAGCACCTGACATGGCTATTCTTGGGCAAGTGAGCTATTGAAGGAGTACTTTCTTGAAACTAAAAGAAACAGGCTGGGCAGGGAGAGAAGGTGGACAATGATGTAGCTTCAGGAGAAGTCTAACCTCAGACTGGTCCCACAGGGCCCCTGGGAGCATGTATTAAACCTCACAGGCTGGGTCAAACAAGAGGCAAGGGAGCTGGGCTGTCACCCTTCCTGTCAGCCACTCATTAGCATATGGTGTTCTCGGACAAGTTGGCTCTTATCAGCCAAGAGACAACCTCCAGAAGAATGCAACTTTGAGTTCTGAGCAGCCAACCCCTAGAGCATCTAGGGATGGTCGCACCAACCTAGTGAAGGGGATCTGGGCAGGGCACAAAAGATTGTAGCCACTCCACAGGCCTGTTATATTCATCCTATACATCTTTGCCACTATAATTATTGTGATGTTGTTATAAGCATTGTTTTTGGTGAGGAAGCCTAAATACAAGTAAGAACAATCTCTCAGTTCTAAACTGGGCTATACCTTTTCCAATCTCATAAAAATAGCAAAAAACTGAGAATGTGGAAAAGATGTAATTTACTTTTATCCCAGCAAATTATAGATAGCTAATCATGGTCTACAGGAAACTCAAATAAGGGATATGTAACAGGGTTTTTTTTTTTCCCCTAAACCATTTTATTTCCATTCTGCTATTGTTAATGCAAAGGATTATTCTTAGGAAACAAATAAATTAAAAGCTAACCTGTTCTTCAGGATTCATAACCTATGATGACAAAGTAATGATTTACCTCATCAGTTGGAATTTAGTAAAATGCATCTTTATTTCATAGGAACTAATCCAGAACGGCAATCCTGAATGCAAACTACAGTGCTTCAGTGACATTTTACTGAAAAATAGTTTTATTATTAAAGTCCAGTGATTCAGACAGCTATTCAATTCCTTTTATCCCAGTGTTTTCTTTGAAAGCTTTCAAACACCCAATAATGACTGTTTCCAATGTTTTCACATCCAAATAACTCAGGAGCATTTTTCCTCTCTTTTGCCAGATTCTTGCAAGCTTAAATTAAAAAAAAAAAAAACACATTTTGGATTTTACCTCTCATCTAACATTTTATTTTATTTTGTTTTATTCTGCAGAAGACACAAGGGCACTAATTGGCCAGGCCTAAAAAATTTAAACTGTGGGTGAGCACGTATGCAGCCAATCTTGATACTACATACATGCCCTGGGCAATTTTACAGACATATTCAAACACTACAGAACACACATAAATGAATGAATCAACAGCTTAACCTGGGACCATGAATTATCAAGAGGTAGAGAAACTGTCTCTATACCTTAACCCTCCCAAGTATGCCAGAAGCAGAGAGAGCTTTACCCTGAACACAATGAAGCTTTAATTTCAGCACACTTCCCTTGCTCCTGTCTTGTTCAAAGCTCTGGAGCGACCCTACAATATTTTCACATGCTCATCTATTTTTTTTTTAATTTTGCAAAGCAATATATTTAAGATTCCTTTTCTTAAAGAGGACCCCTAAATTATAAATTTCATGTCCTGCAAAACTTGGATTCTGCCATGCTTACCCACTACCAGCACCACGTTCTTCTACCTAAGTAGCCAAGTTGGGAAGTGATGAGAGGAACTGATTCTTCTATCACCCAAGGCCCACACATCCACAGGACAAGGCCAAAGGTTCAGTGCCTGCTTTCATCAACCCTATGGCTAAAATTTTTATTTAGCAATGCTTATCATGAGTATTTCTGCCACATCTAATGGAAATAACACCCTGCAAGGCACTAGAATGTGCAGCCTTCATAGTCTCTTTGGTTTCCGTGTCCTGCTTGCCACACGTCCTGAAATGACAGTCAGGCAAGGGGCTCCCAGGCGTTTGTCTGAGGATTCAAGACTGTCTCTTTACTAGTATGTCTGTGGCACCTGAGTCTGCACATGCCATTTAACATCAAAAGGCCACAGCGTTTCGGATCCAATCATAAGACTGCCAATTAAGGTATCATTTGTCTTTGAATAAAAATCTTTGGGGGCTGTTTTCTTTTATCCCCAGGCTCCTATTTACTGTAAATTTCCAGCAGGCAGTACAGACCACAGCTGCTCAACCTGCTTGAAAACTGTCTAGTGCAGATTCATTTACAAATGGACACTAAATACATACACATTAATGATATGTGATGATTTGGGAAAGATTTCCATTAAAGGTGTCTGATGGGTATTAAAGCTTTATGAAAACACTTCTGAGCCAGGCTGACTTTCCCAGAGTCATGACTGAACCACTTAAACAGCTACTAGAATATGGAAATCCTTACTATTTACACCAGCTCTATGAATTACATCATGCCTCTGAAACCTGAATCCATTAACAGAGTCAGAAAATATGTTTTAAAGTATGAGAAGAGCTGAAAATGATTTCTTCTCCTCTAACTGGGAAACAGAAATACCAATTTTGTTCAAAGGAGATCACTCATCAGTGCAAGCACCTCAGCTTACACATTAAATTCTACTTTTGACTAGATCTGTTCATTTACTATTTCAACAAAACGTATTTCAAGTGTTTTACAACAAGGAAATATATGCCAAGACTTGAAATAATAAAATGACTTCGAAACAGTTGGCCTTCCCAGTCGGGTGATGCCAGCTTCTGCAGCAGAGAAGGCCAAGCATTTTTCTTTTCTTCATCCTATCTTGAGTTGATAGGCCTGAAGCACCCAAACAAGTTTTTCTGCCCTGCCTCTGCTCCCTGGGGAAAGCCTGGATTTCATTCTGAGGTCATGTAATGGAGGCAATGTAATTTTATAAAATCAAAGAAGGAAAAACCTTAATTCCTGCCTCCCTTGTTCTCCCCTTTGTTTCTCTGGGTAAGGGCAGAGGTCTGGGTCACTCTGCTTATTCATTCCAAGGGAGTAAAGAAGAGGCCCCACCTGGCGCCCCCTCTCTTGCTCCTTCCTTTTAGGATTCTGATGCCCTGGTAGAAGCTTATGTCTCCATTGCACAGACCCCACCATCAGAATTCTGACATTCAAATTAAAGTCACGCATTAGGAAAATATAAAATAGCAGATCTGGACACTATTTGTTTATTGTTGTGGTTGATAACTCTGAGAATCAAAAATAGTAGATTCACTGCCCATTGTAACATAATATAAAAATAGGAAATTAAAAAATTTACTTTTGGTCATGATACCTCTACCTGATCTAAATCACAGTAAATTATTTTAGTAATCAGACTTTTGATTCATAGTAATCACCTGTGCTAGTTAAGGAGCGAAGGCTGTCTCCCCTGTACCGCTGGTCCCCAGGGAACAGAGCAGGCACGTGTCAGATACTTCCACAGCTCAGCATAGGTCAGCTTCCGAGGCAACCACTGTTTAGCACTATAATCCATACCAGTTACTGGTGCAAAGTGGCTGTTGAGTACATGCTCTAAGTCTGGGGACTAAAAGGAAATATCAGCTTCTTCTCCAAGAGTCAGAACGCTGGACAGTCTTATGCGCAGCAAATAGCACACAGAGGAAGAGCAGTCACTGACACCCTGGGAGACTCACTGGCTGCTTCAACCCGTAATACTGAGAGGACCAAGGGTGCATCTCCCCAAAGACATCAAACCCACATTAACCCTTGACCCACGGCAGACCCAAGAGAGCAGAGCCTGAAAGGAGTCAAATGTTTTAGGATTTTGAAGCAGCACGGACACAGACACATAGCACATCTTCTGACTAACGGAGCCACTGAATGCCACAGAGAGGTTTAATGGGAAAGAAGCCTGGTTATTTACCATATTTCTTTGCTGCGGACTCCCAAATACTGTTAATGATTGTACTACCTATACAGTGCATTATTTATACTACAACTTACCAACTAAACATACAGAGATTTAAATAGTGTTTTTCATACCCAAAGAGTCAGTGTCAAATAACAACAGGAGTGACTATAACAGCTACATATACTGAGCATTTAGCATGTGACAGGACCTGGCCTAAGGGCTCTGTATAATATTTCCTTTGACCCTCATGACATGTTTATAAGGTAACTGATCTACTATTAAAACAGTATATTTTATTTATATAGTTAAAATATTGAGTTTGTATCCCCACTCTCCCACTTACATGTGGTGTGACCTCATGGAAGTTTGCTTGACCTTGTTCAAGTCTCTTCATCTCTTAGCCTCAGTTTCCCCATGTGAAAATTAAGAACCCCATTACCTGCATTCTGTATCCCATAAGGTTATTGTGAAGATCAAGGAACAACAGATGAAAAGCTTGCTATAAACTAAGAAACTCACAGGTGAAATTATTTTACTTTCTACAAAAGAAGGTTTTATGTATTCACTTGTGGTCACTGGCTATCTTGAGAAGGAAAATGTTTTAAATGCATCAGTGTTTGCTTAAATATGGCAACCCTTCTGTTAGTATATGTGTCATAAACCTCTTTTAACATGGGCCATCAAAATGCAGAGGGCCCATAATCTAGACAACACATGTTAAAATTTCCATGAAATGTGTAAATACTTCCACTAAAAACCAAGAAAGTTTTGTGAAAGCTGCAGGTGGTGAAATTATTGATTCCATCTAGGCTTTATTTTAATAAGTTCCTTTAAAGATGGCTTTTTACTATATCCTACAGCCATTTAAAAGGTGTTTTAATAAACACTTCTCTTTTATACCTGCCAATGTTTTTCATCATCTCCCATATCCCACAGAAGTTATCAACATCAACATGCCGTATCTTAAAAGTCTTCATTAACCAGGGCTAATTATTTGAGAGTTAGGCCTTTCTTTTCCACTTCATGTTCTTAATCAATGATTCTGCAGAGAGTTGCTTCACGATGTGAGGTTTTGTGGGCTGGGTGTTTTCCTCCATTTTGGGTCACACCAGGGCTACTTCTGTGAAATTCAATTAGAACCTTGTAATAGTTCTCTGTACATTTCATTACTTCAAAAACAAACGGTAAGATCTTGAAAGGAGCCTACCACTGCTGGAGAGAGTTTATTAACACTTTGTCAGAAAACGTGTTTTTTGTCTTCGGCAGATCAATCAAACCCACTTCAATTGGCAAGTCCCTCCACTCTCAATGTGAAAAACACAGATTTGTCTAGTCCCCTCGAAAAATGTTAAAAAAAAAAACAAAAAAAACCACTCCAGTTCTTTATAGCCATAACACTATTGAAAAAAATTCCCCCTTTCAACTTGGAAAAAAAAGTCACTTTTCATTTGGCATAACAATTATCTAGGGACCATAAATGAGTTAGTGGAGAAAAAAAAATGGTATTATTTTAGATTAAAGAGCCAAGAGAGAAAGAAATTCTGTCATTTTTAACGAGATTTAAACCTCATTTGCCATACTCTTTAACAGAAAGCAAAGGGGAAGCCAGCTCAGCAAATCAACGCAATTATGAGCATATTAAAAAATGCACACACACAAGGGAAGTGAATTGATCAAAATTAGGTAATATCAGCATTTAAAATTTAACCCTGCAGTCAACATCCTGCCATTTAATTTTTCATGATTATGTACAAATAGTAAATGAGACTAGTTGTTTTTTTTAAGAAATGGCTAGTTTTTAAGCTATAACTTTAAATAAACTTGGTAATGATAACAGCCAATGATAAGTACTCAGAAAAAGCAAAACATCAAGATTGAATGACAGCACCTCAGGGCAGACATAATAATCTTTATGAATAAGAAAAGAGGTTTATAAGGAAACCTGACATAACAGAGGGGTTGTGAACTGAATACAGGAATGTTCAGATGGTATTGGGAAGGGGGTAGTTAAAAGTAGCAGTAAGTAGACTTTGAACAATTATTTTTAGCGAGTTAAATGCAACATTTTGAGTAGTCAGAGTAAGCTGTGTGATTGTTAGTATATACTTCTATACTCATTTTGTTTCTGCTTTCTTTTCTTAAATTGTAAGCTATTAAAAGACAGAAATACATTGTCTGTTTTCCATCATAACTCCTTATAGCACCTGGTTCAGTGTTTTTGTAATGTTCTATAAAGTGCATTAAATTTGCTTGATGGACCAGTTGAGCTGACTTACCAGCATGGAAAAGAAATTGTTAGTATTCATACAGCAATAAAATCAGTAACAATCATGTCAATTTCTATTCACTGTATGTATGGCCTACACATCAAAAGGGTATTACTTTTACTAGCTAAAGAGTATCACGTCTGACTGCCTTAAGGTTATGCAAATAATAAATAATCATGCAATGAATTTCTCTTTAACATTTTCTTACAATAAATATTTATGTAATGCTTTGTAGTTTACATCATGCTATTCTGGAATATTATCCCATTTAATTTCACTTAATCCCAGAATATTTCGTTGAGCTTCTGTTAATTTTCTAGTAACTTTCTTGCTTGTATCTCCACCTTACTTTAACTTTCAAGTGTCAAGGAATTTGCTAAAGGGAAAAAAAAACTCACGAACGTCCACAATCACTCTATTATAATTTATACTTTGATTCCATCAGTTAATCTGTAGGTTGTCAGCTAAATTTAATTTTCTGACCATGTGTGCCAATTTGGTTGCTGAAATTCAGTAAGAATTATCATCATAATTCAGAATATCATCTAAAAAGAACAACTAAACCATTAGGAAAAAGCAGGTCTTTAATATCTTTGGCGAATCTTTCCTGTTTTCACTGATTTTAATTCACAATTAGCCTCTTGACAAAGTAACTGATTTATGAAAAAATGGTAGGTTTGTTCTGTTACATTTCTATTTTTGGCATAAAGTCCCTGATCTCATCATCAGAAAAATAATATGCACCAAAGGAATTAGACACTAAGACCACATGTTTGGACTATGAATCATAGCCAAGGTTCAAATATTAAAATGTGAGCTGTCCATTACCAAAATTCTTAATAGGCCATTGACGTGCATTTGCCATTCTAATTTCCCTCCTTCCAAGGTAAGCCTGAAGTGGTAACATTGGTATGTAGGACCCCAGATTTCAGTCTCATTCGTCTGCCCTTTGAGACCGTTGATCTCATGGTACTCTCTGACATTTACTCACCACAAGTCCATTCCATTCCAATCTGAACTGCGGTGCTACTATGAAACAGTGTATTTGCATTTGAATAAAAATCTTCCAGAGATGTGACAGTTCCAATGCAAAGAAATTACGGCATTGATGGTTACTTCAAACATACATCAATGATTGTATGGCAAAATGTATGGGAATCATACCAGTATCACACCGCCACTCACTCACTTACTCTGGCTACTCACAGGCTGGTTCTGATTACAGGCCCAAATATGTTTGTCATCTGTCTAATAAAATGAGTAAACTACAGGTCCTGCTCTCAGAGAGTTTATGCTCCACATCAGTACTTCTCAAATGATAAGAATTATCTAGGCCTCTCTTTTAGGGATTCTGATGTGTTTGCTGTCTGAGGCAAAGATCCTGAGTTATCTGAGCGAAATTTGGAATACTGTTCCAACCAAGAAAAGATAATACGTATATGAGGAGAAATAAATAGATACATATATCTGTATGCACAGATATGTGTGTATCTATTAATTTGAATAAGTGCTAAAACAAAATGGGGAGGAAGTGCCAAGAAAAGAGAAATGTTATTCTCACCAAGGGCATTGAAGAAAGCAGAGGGAGTTTCACCTACCAACGAATTTCATTTTAAATGGCAAGATTTCTTTTTTAGGCTAAGGGAAAACTATGAGTAAGGGCACAAAGATGGGGCATGCACGGCACATTGGGGGAATCCAGAGTCACTGGGGTGGGAGTGGGTGTTGAAATAGATTGAGGTTCGCGGAAGAATGTATTTTCTTTCCTCTTCAGTTGTAAGTCCTTAATGACTTGATGAGTTTACAATCCAACTGGGATCCAGGAGAAAAGTACAAACAAAGGCTTAAAAACTGAAATTCATATAGTACTATTAAAAGGAAAAACAGCAAGTTGAAATCTAGTCGGCCACAGCTGTATGAAGGCAAAAAGAGAATGTGAATCCAATTTTCCTGGACCTGAAAATTAGTCTTAACAATGTAGCAATGTAATTTGAATACAGATTGATGGCCCTTGCAGATTCATATTCTTAATGATTTCAAAGAGTTTTTCTATGTCCACCTAAAGCTAGGAATACTGGGCAGAAACTAGGATCACTGAAAAGCCACATGTGTTTAGAATAAAGGCAGCCAGACTAAATAAGAGAGGAAGGGAAACTATCCAGCCTTCTTTCACCTTTTTATACAGCAAGGGAGGGGAGTCCGAAGGAGCCATAATCCAACAGCATCATTCCATGACCCTGAGAAATGAGGTAGAAGCCATTCTGTCATTGGGTGGGTAGGAACCTTGTTGGTTTAAAGGTGGGGCCAGCAATGTTTACTCAGCTATCTTTAGGGGGTGCCAACAGTACCATCTTGAGATTCCTCTAATGACACAAACTCTACTGGCTAATAATACAGAGACATGAAAGGAGACACTCTTAAACCTCGTACACCACTTATTTTAATGACAGGGTAAAATGAAACATTAGTATATAATTCTGTTCCAACTAATCAAAAAGGCTATTTATTTGTGGTCCTGGAGTCCAAGTCTCTTGGGACAAGGCTCTTTGCAGAGATATCCTTAACTAAGCTGATCACTTTCTTGTCTTCGCTCAACAAACTTCTTCCTTCCTGAAACACTTTCTCTCTTAGCTTGTGTCACTATGTTCCTTTGAATTGTTTCCTACCTCAAATGGACCTTCTTCTCAAATTCCTCTATAAAAATCTTTAAACGTTGCCATGTCCAGTACTCATTTCTTGACCCTCTTCTCTTTCTTTCCTTAAATATACCCTTTCTCCTCATCAGTGATTCTCAAGTGTAGTCCTGGGACCAGCAGTCATAGCATAATGGTGGGGAAGGCTGTGCATATATAGGGGCAAGGAATATACAGGAAATCTCTATACTTTCCTTTCAATTTTACTGTGAACCTAAAACTGCTCAAAAAATTTGTCTACTAAAAAGCAAAAAACAAAAAACAAAAAAACTGGTTCTTAACCACAGATGGTTTGAGAGACACTGCTCTATTTTCATTATTTGTCAGCCCCAAACTCTACCAGCTCCTCTGACCGTATGAAACATCATGGTAACTCCTAGTAGGAGTCAAGAAAAATGAGGTATGCCATAAAGCTTCTTGTAAAAATCGACAGTAAAGTTCAAATATTTTAGCAATATATAAGGTAAAAGCCATCATAAAACCACGCCCAGAAACAGTAAAAATCACCAATATAATAACTATTGCTTCACTTTGTTTACCTTTGTGGAATAGTACTACCTACACTCACTTGCAACTTTCCTTTTTCATTTATTTTATCTTGCACATTTTCCCCATGCAGATAAGAAAAACAATAACTGAAACTGGTCAACATTTATCGAGTGTCTACTATGTGCCAGAGAATGTTCTAAAAATTTCACAATGTATTACTCATTTGCTTCTCATGAAACTCTATGAAGTAGATACTATTATTATGCCCATTATACAGATGAGAAAACTGAGGCACAGTGCTATTAAAATAATCTGCTCAAGTTCACATAGCTGTTAAGTAGCAGATCCCAAAATTCTAAATAAGTATAGTTCTACTTTATTCTTTTTAATGGCTACTTAGCATTCCTATTTTTTAATTTAATGATTTCCATTTTAATAGATATTTGGATGATTTTGCTTTACTATTATAGATAACGCTGCAGCATCCTGTACATATCACTTTATTCACTTTTATCAGTGTTTCTGTACAATAAATTCCTACATGTGGAATGCGAGATCCAAGGGTTTATACATTTCAATTAAATGGATATTGGCAAATTGTTCTCCAAAATGCTAGTATCAATTAACACTCATACCAGCCATGTTTTAGAGTTCTCAACTATTTATCCTTTATATGCATCTTATGTTATCATCTGAGAATTCTTTTTCACTCTTAAAACCAAAAATATCTTATTATTGTTATAGAAATGTTAAAGCTACATTATAAAGATGTGATATTTCTGGAGACAATTGTACATGGCATCTGGTCTTATGAATCAAATTCCTCTTTCTTACTTGCCCTTCTGCTCCATCTGGAGAAAGAAGGAACGGATGCCCTGAGATCTCTCTGAGAAGCCCTGGCCCTAACTACAATCCACAAAGCTTGGCCAAAACTGGTCCAGCTTTTGGAAGGTACTAATTCAATTGTCATCCAACTAGCTGCAGTCAACACCTGTCAGTCACTCATAGGGCATGAGGCTCTGGCTTGATAATTTTGCTAAGTGCTGCACAGAAAAAAATCAGACAAGACCACATCGGCCAAGCAGTATTCATTGCTTTTCCTCTTTGCTGTCCTCCACCTTAAGCTCACCAAATAATTCATTTGCATGACATTTCTTCACTTGAGCTGCTATTTGCCCTTTAAATGGCATCTTAGCATTTAAGGTCCTCTAGCTGTTTCTTTCCCTTCTTCCTTTGGCTGACACTGTTCCTGGAAGTTTGTGAAAAGGCTCGACATTCACAAAGTCTGAAGTCTTCTGGTGATACCAAATGTAACAGGAACGGAAGCATGATTAGCACTGTGCGACATTATGTCTCTTTAGTACGGTTTGGCTCAGGTTATAGAACCTGGGCGGCTGTCACACAGACAGAGGCTGTGGCCATTTCCCTTCTATTTATGATCATCCTGTTTCATTACTTTGTGCTTTCACTCCATCCTGGCCTAGCAGTCTGTAGCAGCAGGCTAGAGAGATAAGGCCTTCTGGTAATAAATAAAGTGGAAGGTTAAAACCACAAGAAAGGGAATGTGGGAAATTGTGATGACAAGGCCATATGTTTAGCCTTGGATATGTGCTCTAAGAGGAGCTGGGAGCCTTTTTACCCTCTTTTAAGAGGACTTCACATTTATACTCTGTCTATCATCCAAACATTCATAAAAGCCTATGCTTCCCAGCCGGGAACAGAGACTGTTTGACAGCACCCATTTCTTGTTCTAGAGAGTTAGTACAAACAGCAGCCACGGTGCAAGTGGCTTCCACTCAAGATACAATTCTATAGAATTCTTAATTTTACTGAGAAAAGGTAGTAGAAAAACATCAGTTTACTGATGATTAGCCACAAAGAGGATGACCCTTTCTATTCACCTTAGATCCCTAAATGTGTCGATAACAAAGTCATGCAACGGGATGGTACACAAAGAGGTAGAGGGCAAATTCAAATATATTTAGTTAATTGAACAATATGATCACTTGATAAATAAGCCAGGGGTGGGGAGAAATCCTTGCTAATATCCGTCATGTTATCCTTGATACCCACTGGCTTGCATCACAACTGCGGGGGAAACAATAATTCCCATAATATACGGCATCTCATTTTACTTTTCATTCAAGTCAGTTTTATTCAACTTGAAATATGGATCTGAAGTCCATTGTTAAGGATGTGTACCCAATAATTGTTTGGGAAACCAGAGAATAATGAGAGAAATTTTCAATCTCTTTCCTATGCACAGAGAAAAATATTTTCAGTACAGATTTAGTAATATTGAGTATTTTTACCTGTATAGCTCAATTTTTTTTCCCTTGACCACCTCAATACACTGTTCTTTGCTTGATCAAGAAAGAAACAAATCGAGGTTGGACAAAAAGCTACAAATGAAAGGAGCGGCCTGGGAAGCACAAGATATATTTATTTACTAAAGCACGAAGGCTCCCCCTTGTGATGTACTGTGGACAGCTGAGGCAGCCAGCTAGGAGGCAGCAAGACTAGTGTTGGATGTCAGATATGCATTTGAAGTACTAGTCACTATATCTTACTGTTGGTTTTTAATTGATTCAAGTTCCCTTTAACGTGTGTGAGTAACTATAGAACACAGTAGCCTAGATAAAAATCATTAAAAAATAGCTGCAAGCATTTTATAGAAACCACAATAAATTCCAAATGGATTAAAGATTTAAATATAATAAAGTACCTAGTGAAATTTTGATGACTAATTTCATGATCGTTAACTGGGGAAGAACTTTCTAAATAGAACATCAAAGTCACAAGCTGTAAAAGAAGCTGCTAGATTTGATACATACAACTTCTAACCATCATCTAAATTAAATTTCTTAAATTAAATTAAAAGAAAGCTAAGAAAAAAATGTTTGCAATATATACAACAGACTGGTATTTAATACACTGACGAAAAAAATGAGCTCTTACAACATTTTTAAGAAAGAAACAAATACCCCATTGTGATTGATAAACACACTAAGATATATCCAATTTCACTAGTAATAAAAAATAAATAATAAAAAGTAAAAGACCAGTGAGATAGCTTTTTTTTAATTTACCTTCCATCTTGTGCCACATTTAAAAGAATAATACTCAATGCTGAGTTTTCAGAAATAGACACTTTAATACTATTCTAGGAAAATATATATATGTATATTTAATACACACACACACACACACACGCTTTCTGGGTGGTAATACAGTACTATATATAAAAAGCTGATATGTGCATATTCTTTTAACCAGTAATGCAATCTCTATAAATTTAGCAAACAGATATTCTTGCTTAAATTAGCAATGAATAAGCAAAGTACTGCCTATTATAGTAAGGTATTACAAACAATATTAAATGCTCATTGTTGCAGATTTGGTAAATAAGTTGATCATTTTTTACAAAAGAATACTATAAAGCTGTTAATAATGATGATAAAATCATGTTGTTTGAGCCTATTAAATGTCCAGGATAAAACTATTAAATTAGAAAGGTGAATATTTGCATAGTCCTATTTTCCATAACCATATTTTTAAACAAACTTCAAATTTCCTGGTAATTCATGGTTTAATGTCAAGAATGTTTATCTTGGTGGGAGGGAGATTGTAGAGGGAGAGTGGATGATGTGATTTCCACTTTTTCATGATAGGCTCCTCTGTTTTCTGAGTTTTATACAGTAGACAAACATATCTTTTATAATAAAAAGTATTTTTCTTTAAAAATATACAGTAATGAAATCCTCATTTTAGACTTTTTTCTCCACCATAACTGTTTTTTAAAGACTTTGGATAATGAAAAAGCTAAACACATAAGTAGTAGATCTTCAATCTATGTTGACTATTCTCAATTCTGAAGGAAGTTTACTCTAGCAGTTGGTTCTGAATATAACTATAACCATAACTAAACTAAAACTCTTGGAGTGGAGTAGATCTCTGTAATTATTTCCTCCAAATGTTCTGTTTTACAGATTTAAAAAAATTTAATTAGGAAGAAGAAATGCTTTTCCCAGTTCAGAGCAATGGGCAGCCAGCCAGAATGAAAATTCAGGTATTGTCACTCCTCATCAATTTCTTGTTTGACTCCAAACCTGACTTTTGTGACTTTCATTGCAAATGAATACAGAAACAGAATGTAAGATAGTTCTCACAACATGCTAGTGTTATCTTAAACAATGACATAAAAAATAACAATACTGGCTGCAGGAATATTGCCTTACTGGGAAGAACATCCAAACCACCCATGATTCAAATGTTCCATTGGTCACAAGGATCACAACAATGATGATGGTAGTGGTGATGATGATGATGGTGGTCATGGTGGTATACTACCATGAACTATTGCAGTGTGCAAGCTCCTGTGTTAAATGCTTTATATGCATTATCTCATTTAATTTTTGCTACTTAGACAGAAATTTGTTATTTTCTGCAATTTTTGAGGAAGCTAAGGTTTAGAAGAGTGATATGTCCAGTATCTTAGAGCTGCTATGACATTCTGATGCCTCTTAGATATATTTAAATCCAAAATTTAAAAATAAAGGACTCTTCATTGTTACCTTAAATTGCCTCATAAAGATGGCCAAAGATTCAAGACACATCACATGTCTTCCTGATATTAGGTTATTAGGTTAGAACTAAGCACCATTCTCATAATGTCCAGCATATTATATTACCAGCCATGTTGCAATATATTTTTACGCCTCCTTTAAAAATGGTCTCATAAATAATGTGTTAATCAATAGTCAACCTTTACATTACACCTAGAAGCACTGATCCATCACATACTCATCAGAAGACAGTGTATCTTTCTGGTAAAGATCTTCAGACAACTTAAGAGAAGGGAGTGAGAATAGCAATAAATTATTACATAGCACATATTCAATTATGCTTGGACACTGGTTTAAAATAGGTAATAGATGTAAATCTTTAGAAGATCTGACTTGACTAAATTTTGCTGTAAATCTCCTCTCTTCCTCATTCATTCATTCTTTTTGTCACATTCTTCTCACATGTTTCTTTATTACACTATTTTAATTTCCCTTTTGATTACTCTGTTTTTATTCATCTTCTCAGATCTTTAACTGTACTCTTATTATTTCTCCATCGTTCATATTGTAGGCCCCACGTACCATTTGCTCACCCAATCTTTCTCAAAAAGTACCTCTGGGAAGCAGCAAGGATGAGCAGTGAAGGAAAGCAAGAAGGGAGAACCTTACAGACATGCCATTAGGCTGGAATTTAGGGACTTAACCCAGTGAATCAACTAGTTGCAGAGAGAAAGTGGAGAATATGAGGCAGACTCATCCCTCCTTTTCCCCGAGTTTGGATGTGACAAAGACTCTCTCCTTGACCAAACTCCTGCCAGGCTCCTCTGAGCCCTCTTCCTAACTAGCCCTCAACCTTGGCCTATGAAGATTTGAACAAATACTAACATAGTTTCTATTAGCTCAAGACCATTTCCCTAAGATGATCTTAGCCCTGCCTTACAGTATCTGCCTGAGAAAAATCAAGGTTTCCAAAAGAATGTTTGTTCCAATCAACATCTGAAGATAGGGCCCCTGTGTCTCAGTCTCTCTGAGGGGGTAGCAGCCTAACGTCAATAAGCACCAGTTAGCAAACCCACGTGGGTTTCATATAGACCAACTCCCCACTCTGACTTCTAATTGTTCACTCCTCTGAATCTACTGAGCCCTCACTCAATACCCTTCCTGTTCTCACATTTTCCCCTTAAAATGCCCAGTCACCTGTGTACAAATTGCAATTAAGTTGAGTTTACACTAGATTCTTTTCCTATTGCAATAGTGTATTACTGATTAAACTCTGTCCTTACCACTTTAACTATGTCTGGCTTTGTTTATCTTTGGCAGGTGGAGGCAGGACAGGTACAGGGATATTTGGCAAGAAGAAACCAGGAAGAACCTGGAAGAACTTCTAGATGTGGTGGACAAGCATCTCCTTCAGTTTTCTGAGAGCTCTTTTCCTTTAAGGCACTCTTGTCCTAGAAAATATGATGAGTACAACTCAGAGGAGAGGAAATGCTGGGTGTCACTTGACTGGGGCTTGTTTTATGCTCAAGGGAAAAAGAAACAGAGGAGGTCCTCAGGTTTCCTTCAAGCCAATGCCAATCAATTCACTTTAGCTACTAAACAATAAGTACTATCCACTTGCACTTAATCAGGGTTAACTCCCAGGAGAAAGTTCAAATACATGACAGCCCTGCATTAATGGTGAGAATATGGAACCAAGTAGGACTATGTGACTAGTGAGAGTGAGAAGTGGCTGTGAATCCAATACAGAGGGCAGGATGTGGGATTCCTGGGCCTGAGAGCAGGAAAGAAAGGATGATAAAGAAAGGATGATAGGAAAGTATGATAAAGTGTTCATAAGGATCAGGGTCTAGAGCCAGCTGATCTAGACTGAAACCCTCCCTCTAGCCCTGACTGCTTATGTGTTTCTGAGTGATCTTGGGCATTTTACTAACATTCTCTGAAATTCAATAATTTCCCTTATATAAAGGAGGTAATAATGCCTGTCTGGAAAAATAACACATAAACTATGTAAAGTGTTTAGCATAGAGTCTGACACCTAGAAGTATAATCAGTTACAGAGTGATATTTTTCTGCTATTCTGCAGCTAGGGTTGCCAGATTTAGCAAATAAAAATACAGGATGTCCCATTAAATTTCAATTTCAGATAAACAACGTATAATTCTTTAGTATGACCTGTACAATATTTGCCCCTGATTTATCTGAAATTCAAATTTAACTGCACATCCTGTATTTTATCTGGCAATCATACAAGCTGCATTCAAAGCAGGAGTTAAACAGGCCATGAGTATCTCACCTTTGTAAAGGACCTACATGCAATTAAGGGCCAAATGTCCTCTCTAGGACTCTCCAAACTGGTTCTGCTCCTCCCAGTCATCTCTCACACCTGCTGTCCACTCCCATCCCCACCACAAAGAGTTAAGGAAACTGTTAGAGAGAGAGTTGTTGGAATAATGAATTATCAGCCTAGGGAGAGAGTTTTTAACCCCACTCTCATCTCCCTCCCTGGGTTGGATGAGTTGCTTATGTACCTGAGTCGCTGACATGCCCTCTGGACCTATAAGATAGGAAAGATGTTTCAATCTAAGAGCTCCTAAAATAATGGAATGAAGCTCTAAAGTATAGGCTGGTGAGATGGATAAAGTGGAGTTAGATTCAGTTCATAAATAAGGACATCAATTAAATTGTGAGGCAATAAAGATCAGAAGTGTTAGACCTCAGGGAAAGGCTAGTTATAATGAGGTAGTAGAAGCTGGCTTCCGCCACTGGGTCTGCTGTTGTGTTTTGGAGATCCCAGGGACCTGGTGAGACAAAATGTCTTACTCTTGGACTTAGATTTGGAAATCTGCCCCTCAGTTTAGTGTCTCTAAAGTGTAAGGTCATAGTTTCTTAAGAAAAAAAAGAGCTTGGGAAAACCATTTCAAGACCAGTGAATGAGAAGAGTCTTCTTTATATTTTTTGGGCTGAGATTCTTTGTGACAGCTAACAGCAGGACAGCCAGCCACTAGCTTGAGATTGCTCGTGACAGCTGCAGACACTCCCTGCAGCATTTAAAACAAAGAACTGGGGTGTAGGAACCTCCACAGAAGTATCATAGCCTCCATGCTCATGTCACAAAATTCCTCCTTTCTTTTAACCCTTAAATTCTTCTTGTTCAAATTGTTTTTTTTGTTGTTGTTGTTGTTTTTTACTTTAGTCCTATTTAGACTCACAAAACAGCTTAGCTCTCAGTTTGTTAGGTATTTTTCAGGAATAACACCAATATCAGGTGGCATTTGTCCTCCAGAAAAAGACTTGCTTTGTAAAATGAATGAAGAATCATGATCTTTCTTTTTATTGTTTGCATTATTTGATATGTATTCAGAACTAACAACATATACTTCAAAGCACTATATAATGTAAATAAACCCAGAATTGTGGTTTCACTGGTTAATGAAATAAGATTTTGCTGATCTTCTGAGGGAGTTTGTCAAGTGAAACTCAAAACTTAAAATACTAAATACTGCTAAAATTGTCTATTTAGTGTTGTTAAAGTTTTTTTATTAAAAATGAAAAGTCAATAAAATACCCAAAGTCCTTCTAAATTGCTGAACACAAAGAAGTTAACATAGCAAAAGAGGAGGAAAAACAAAAACTATTCTAATTACAGGATGCAGAAAAACTTGTGCCAGTGCTCAGATGCGTTCACTTGGGGCAGAAGCAAAGACCTGGCTCTTTGTAGTAAGTACACAGGGGATTGGAATAGTATATTAAGTTCCTGCCACATAGAGCATGTAAACAAACAAAATATCCTCAATCCAGTTCACCAACACTGATGATCACATGCAGTAGATGTGGTAGACAGACTTCTAAGATATCCCTCAAGATTCCTGCCCCCTGGTATACAAGCCCTATATAATCCCGTCTCTTTAAGGATGAGCCAGGGTATAAAAATGCTGAGATAGACACTCTCATGATTAGGTTATGTTCTGTAGCAGAGTCTGCTTTAAGAAAGGGAGATTTTCTTGGGCGGACCTGACCTAATCAGATAAACCCTTAAAAGTGACTAAGCTCTTCCTGGTGAAAGAGACGTGAGAAGGACTGAAGTGTAAGAGGGATTCCACTGCAAGAGAGATTTTTGTATTGCTGGCAGTGAAGGAAGAAGGCTACTGTGGCAATGAATACAGGTGTCCACAACTGCAAGGAATTGAATTCCACCAACATTTGAATGAATAAGGAAATGGATTCTTCCCCCAGAACCTCCAGAAACACAGAAATGTAACCTACCCAAACCTGATTTTCACTTGTGAGACCCTGAGCAGAGAAGGACCCGATTCACCCTGCCTGGACTTCTGACCTATAGAACTGGAACGGAAAAATGCCTGCTGCTTTGAGACATGAGGTTTGTGTTACCTGTAACGCAGTGATAGAAAACCAGTAAAGAGAACAACAGATATCCTTAAAACAGATATCCTTCATTCTGGTTTGGCAGAATGAAGGTGATAGTTGAATTAACCTTACAAAACTTAAGGCAAAGAATATCCTACTAGTCATGAGTACATTACACAACTCAAATTGAGGTATGTTCTACTAAATACCCAATCACTACTCCTCAAAATTGTCAAGATCATGAAAAACAAGGGAAAAAATCGTCACAGACCAGAGACCAAGGAGACATAGGACTAAATGTAATGTAGTATCCTGGATGGATCAAGTAAGAGAAGAAAAACTTTAGTGGCAGACTGAATAAAGTCTAGACATTAGTTTTAAAATAAATAACTAAATAAAATAATAGGACCTGAAAAGTATCATGGAAATATCTAATCTAAATGAACTCAATAGGAAGCAAGTGAAGCTTAAATATATTTAATTTTATATATATTAACTGCTATTGTTTTAGTCATATACTAATTTGATAAAATATTATAAAAAATTATTTACAGTCACTATTTTTAGTAAATGTAATACTTTAAATTTTAAAAAAGAAACAAGTATAACATGCAAAAAATGTATAGCTCTGGCATACTGATCTTTTCTTTATGGTCTCAGTGGATCCCCAAGGTCAGCCCAGAGCAAAAATAAGACGTGTAATATCCTAAGGCTTTTTATTCCATTCCATTGCTATCACAGGTCAGGCAGTAGTCAGAAGATTAGAAGATGTCATCCTCTAATCTGAGCTTCTGATACTTAAGAGATCACTGGAGAACCCACAAGTTTAAAGATTCTCTTCTAGAATGTTTAATGTGCTTTTTAAAGGTGAACTCAAAGATTTACCTGCAGAGGGGATAGAGATCAGGCCCAGGTCCCGCAGCAGCCAGCATGACACGATTAACATCAATGCGGTACATTCCTTATACTGCTTTAATTATCAATGCTAATAGAAGAAGCACCCGGCAATATATTCAGGATTTAGCTGGCAAAGGAAAGCTAGTTTTCATGTTTCATTTTTAAAGGCATAATAGTCCTACTTCACTTTAAGTGTCCTTGCATGTTCTTTTAGGCTAGGTCTTGCTATATTCTACAAAGCTCTTATTGAAGCAAAGAAAAGGAGAGAAGACCGCTAGGTTTTTCTTCTTTTTTACTTCAATTATTTACTGTCAACACTCACAGTAATAGATCACAGACTATAGGTATACTGCCCTTCTTTGCCTTAAAATGATGAAGATTTTATCTGATTTTTGAACTATTTGTCCACTTGAGAACATATATATGATGACATTGTTTTTACAATGCATTTTCAAATACATTATCTCATATTTTTACTCAGAACTAGCTTCGAGAAGAGTTAGAGAGGACAGAAATCACTATTACCTCTATATAGATAAGGAAATTGAGGCTGGGACAGGTACACTGAGTTGACTACCAATAGATCTAAATGAGATATTTTGATCTCTGGTCCAACACTGTGTGTAAGTAAATGTGCCTTTAGCGTCTCTTCTTGCCTCTTTTTGCCACCCACTGCCATCTTCAGTAGGCACTCATGTCATTGCTGAACTCTGGCTACTGAGGATCCCCAAATTCCAAATCTTTCTGCTACCATTTTGACTGCTTTGGACTCCTTACCACTCTTCTATCTTTCCTAAAGAAGACTTAAAAATCCTGCTCAAGCTCTGTTCCCCTAGTGAAGCCTTCTTATTTGTCCCAGGTAAGGACACACTCATGGATAAGCAGAGTGCTATTAGGTCCTGGACTTCACACAAAGAACCTGAAGTTTAGACTTTGACATTATCTCTGGATGAGGCTGTGTGGACAGTTACAGAAAGAATCATCATAGAACTTTAAACTTGTATCCAGTTACTAATACACTTATATCTTTATAAATCCTACAACTGCCATTTGAATAATATACTGAATTGTAACTTTAAGTGTTAATTTGTTTAAAATAAACATTTGAAATTCACCACTATTGTTGAAACCCTGTTTCTACATTATTTCATTTTCTCACTAAACATAGAGTTTCAACCTATGAAACGGCCATGGCTTATCTCAAAGTTCTAGGAGGTCCCCTTTCTAGGGAGATTTACATCTCCATAAATAGAAAGATGAACAAACAGTGGGTAAATGTATATTCAGAAATTTACTTACATCCTGTCCTAAGGTACTTACCACCTTTTAAAATAAAGAACTGGAATTGTGCCTACAGGCTATCATTGCATTAATAGATGCGTTGTTTTTAAAAGAAATTATGACAGAAAATGAGCAACAGACTTTGAGATGAGGCTGGTTGGTTAGTTCAGAGAACTGGCATTTCTCTAATTCAAATATGAATGGGTCAAGTATAACTTGTTTACAGAGAACAAGAAGAAAAAAAAGTAGGGTTAAAAAAGTGAAGTTTAACGGAAGAGCAAGTTCAGTCTCTCAGCATTCAGAGCAATTCATACAACAGTTTTGCACACAGAATCATAGCAATCCTTTTATAACCCATCTCAAACACCCCCCTCAGCCACTTCATTAAGCGTTCAGCGGCCTGCACACTCTGTTCCTGCCAAGCCAGTTTCCTGGTGGCCCCCACTCTCTTCTCATCCATCTTACGCCTCTGTCCCTTTCACATTCTGTGAAGCTCTCTTAAAGCTCTCTTTCACGCATGAACATTCTCTCAGAAGGAAAATCACTTTCCTGATTTCATCGTAACAAATACACAATTACATGTACAGTCACAGAAAAGCACCATGCAAGCCCCAAGACATGGTTAAACAACGACAAATACCAAAAAACCTTTTATAATTGTCTCCTAGAAATTGATGTGTTCTATTCAGAAAACTATCTTGTTTTCCACTCCTGCTTTCTGCCCTTTCATATCCATCACTGCTCTTCTTATTGGAAACTCCTTTCTCTGAAAATCAACTGCAACCATCACATGTTGAGATTTAATTTGCATTTATTATTATGAATATTTATTATTATATTATTATTATGAAAAAAGAGGTACATTTCCATTCCCTCCCACTGTTTGTAACCGCAAACAACGTACTGCTTTTAATTCTGAGTAATTTGTTTTTCTCATTTTAATAAAGGAGTCATGCTAACTATCCTGATTTGAAGGTTTTTCCTTCTTGAGGAGCTACCACAATGAAAATTGGCACCAGTCCTCATGCCTAGAGGCAAAAATATTTACAAGTGCCTGGAATCAAATCCTACTGGCCCTACAAGAAATGAGTGTACTCTGCCTCACCACTGCCTCATCGCCGCTCTCTGTCTCTCTCTGTATTTTGTTTTCACCTGAATCTTTTTGTGCAGAAACACCACATATTTCATTTAGGCAGATTTCATTGTTCCTTTAATCTAGGAAGCTGGCTGAGAAGGTTGAAGTCAGAAAAGGACAAGATGGCATAGTTACATGTGGCCAAAGGTAATGCCTACTGCGCAAGCCAAATAGAAATTTTTCTAATGATCTGAAAGCCTGATTTAGTAAGCCAAATTCTCCCTAGTGTCTGGACAGAGCTTGCGACAGCCCCTTGGAAGCAACAGGGAAATAATTCTCCTCTTCTCAGTGATGAGGAAATTAGTGCCCAGGAAGATTTACGTCTCAAGTAGGAATCTGTACCCTCAGCCTGGTTCCCTATCTTTTGGACTAACCCACCACAAGCCAAGAATTCACCATTCTAAGACACAGTTTTAATATACAAAATATTTTAAATTACCCCCAAGTGTTTGTTGATTCGGGTCATTACCACTCTGATTATTGTATTATATTTAGTGACAGTAGAGAACAGAAAAGATAGAAACCAAAATGTCGGCCAAACAAAAGAAGGACACGCAGTCACCGATTGTATGCCCATCTCATATTTAGACGCTCCAGAGCTGAGCAAAAAGCAAGCGTGTACCTTAGGCAAGAAGCAGTAGCAACAACACACATTTACAGATTATGAAAAGGGCAAAATGTTCAGTCTGTATTGTTCAGCACAAAGAATCCCCAGAAGCTTTGAAGACATGTCCTTTTAATGAGAAACAATAGTTTGCGGCCAGATGCTCCTCATCATTGTGAACACTTTAGCACCAGAAAGAGGCACAAAAGGGGACTATGAATCCAGCACTTTGAAAATAAAGGCCTCTCTGGGTAAGTGCACCTATTAATATAAATGGTTCTGAATAGATTCAGTTCCTCCTCCATGTCTGTCAATTAACAGCAATAAAAATAATATACCATGCCAAGGAAAAATAAGATATCAAGCATATCTGGCGATACCTAATTTTCTAATAACTGTGATCAGATCTTCTGCATGAATATAAGAACCAAAAAACAAACAAACAAAAAAACCCTGAAAATATTGACATCTTTTAGCTTGGTTTTACACTAGAGACAAAATGGCTAATGTTATTCTGATTTGCAGTTGTTTTACTATTGAACAAAAGTAGTCTAAATATATTTCCGTGTAACAATAGAAATGAGAATAAGAGCTTCATAGCAAAGTTGCCATGAAAGAAACATGAGTAAATGAATGAATGATATCATACGCACAGATGTTGACTTGAAGAAAAAGTAGTTTAATTGATATTTGCTTACCTATGAAATTAAAGTCAAAATAACTATATTAAAGTATAATCAAATTACAATAGTTTCTAAGACTTTGGTGTCAGAACATGAGTTTAAATCTCAGCTCTAACACTTCCTAGCTGTACGACCTTGACGTTGCTATGCAACTTCTCTAAACCTCTTTTTCATCTGTGAAATGGGAATGGTAAAAAGGTCCACATCATGGAACTGTTGTGAGGATTAAAGAAATAATCTATATGCAGAATTATGACAGGTTCTGGCATTTAGGATGCCCTTAATATATGCTGACTTTTAATTAACATCTAAAATTTAAAGATATCTTAGGAAAATTTGAAAATTGTCATCTAGGAATTTTACAAGCACGTTTACATTTGAGAATTGTGATACATATTTTAAATATGTCCATAATATCAAAAAAAGAAATCAAATTCACTGTCTAAGTTCTTTTTTCACAGAGGTGCATTAATGCAAATTAGACAGAATGACTTTTCCCAGTTATAATTGGGCTGAAATGAGGTGGAAGGAACAGAAAGACAATTAACTTTAGCGCTTTTTTTTTTTTTTTTCCCTGTAATCTCCAGCAGTTCGGAGTAGGTTTTAGTGCCTGATGGTTGTAGACTATCAATGCTGCCAGGCAAAATTATTCAGAGACCTTCAAGGGGCTTTGTTTATCTCATTTTTCAATTAACCTCTGCGTTTTAACTTCATCATAATGCCTAGGCCAATTCACACCAAAGAACAACAACAACAAAAAAAAAAAAAATCCCTGTTTGCTGTGATTATTTCTTTGCTTCACAAATCAAGTTTTATTTTTCCTTTTTAATGCATAAAGAAAATGCATGAAGAATGTACATTTCAGTTTGCAAAAGACCAGCATAGTGGCAAATGATTTAATATAAACTAAGTTTTGTATTAACCTTTCCCCCTTTTTTCCTTTTACTTGTTTCTTCTTGTGAGGTAACAGCAAAGTTTAGCACTGCTGAGAGCAAAGACCAAAATGTGCTTGAAGGCTCCAATTTATATTGTCATCCTCATTTGAGATTCTGAGGTCTACATGGTTACATATAAGACAAGAGATCAGGCTCCATCTCCTCTTCCTTGTGAATCAAGGTCACTAGCCTTAAATCTAAATCTGTGTATTGCTTTCAAATGTAGGTTAATAGCACTAAAACACCTCCCCCTCATTTTATTAAGTCCATACCAAGGTATAAGTAGCTTTTAGATAAGAATTTTTTACATCATTTAAAACACCACTGAGATTTTCATCCTTAAACTAATAAAGTTCATTCAGATAATTAAAATCCCCATTTTGAAAAGTGCCAAACGATGCAGAAAATGCACACCATTTTCTAGTTTAGAAACTAAAAAAATACAAAATTTGGTATGTTTCTTATGTTTAAAAATCTTCAGAAGCCACAATAAATGTTAAACGCATAAGACTATAGTACCAGGTATTACGTAACCTACAGATATTTGATGTTCATATTGGGTTAGTGTAAGTTTAAAGTTAACCCAACCAATTGCAAGCATTAAGAAAAAGACACAATCAAGACCACCAGCAATCAGGCAAAGGTGCTTTTGAATGGACTGCACATTTCAACATAAAAAAAATAAGTGTTAATGGAAATCTTTAAATAATGAGTCTGTTTAATAGAGAGCCGACAGAAGCTCTGCATATGAAGGAAGTGATATGAATGCCATCTGATGAGTAAAAATAGAAATACGCATTTCTGAAGGTGACCAAGTAGGAGTGGCCAGGTAAGTGCCATTATTTCTTCTGAGAATAAATATTGGTGGGCCCAAGAAATTCCTTAGTTATTCACAAGGCTCCTGCCATTAACATTCATCTTTTTTCTTCAGATTGGGAAATTGAACCATATGGAAAATTCCACAAATGACTGAATTACAGGCCATTCATATTTCCTCTGAACCAAGTCATTAGTTGACATTAGAGTTCCCTATAAACCAGCCCTAAGCCCCAACCTGAATGAATCACATCTTCATACAAGATGTGCAATCTAAAGTCATTACAATGTTTTCCCTTTCAAGACACAAAACTGAGGTCAACATTTCAATATTCTAGCTTTGTCACCATACACACCATTAGAGTAAGAGCTGGTCTAACCTCACCAGTCTTTTTCTTGTAAGAAAAAACCATCAGCAGTCAGTAACAGCTTTGGATCACTGTAAGCCTCACACAGATTTGAGCTAGAACTGTAATCTACCAAATAAAACTCTCTCTATCCTATTATTCATCCTTATGAACCAGACAGAAAATAATTTGATATTTTATTCTTTGGAAGAAAAAGAGGTCATTGAAAAATCACCATAAGTAAAAACTATATTTAATTTCAAGGAAAAAAAAAGAACAACCAAAGATTAGAAATATAATTTTAACAAAGAAATACTGTGAAAATTCAAGTACATTTTAAAAATACAAAATGTTGAAAATATAACGTTAATTCAGAAAAATGTTCTGTACTCAAAGGTAGTAAGCCTTTCAGATTCAACACTTCAAAAGGATCATGAATTGCAACAGCAATAGCCCCAAGGGAATTAATATAGCACTCTCTTTCATCTTTCTGGTGTTAACAATTTTTCTCTAACTTGCACAACCAAACTTTTAACTGGGGTATAGACAGGAGGACCTGCCAAGTCTGTGAAAACTTGTCTGAGCATTTGATGCTGTCACAAAGTTTCCATTTTGTTCAAGACAGAGTGGCTGCCAAAGGATTATGAACTGTGCCCTCATCAACACTAGAGACCTCACTTTCCAGATCCTTGGATCCAGAGTTATGGCCGACAGAGCATGATGAGGGTAAGGAAAACTGACTCAAGAATATTCTGGTTGACATCAGACACTTCAGCATGGGAAAAGCTATCACCTCCATCACTTGCAAAAGCAAAGCATAGGAAAGAATACACTAACACTACACTATACTTTAGAAATGTAAAATATTAACTCTTGACATATCAATGTAATCTATTGGTTTTAAATGATGTATGGAAAGTTGGTCAGTCACACAGAAATGTTTTATGCTTCCTGATATTGGTATATAGACATTTCAGCTATGCATATACAATGTTGAAATATGTATAACATCAAGAGTTAAATAGCTGAAAAACAAGTAGTGTTCTCTACTTTTTTCTTACAGAAAACATTTCATTTTGAACAAAGCCAAAACCTTAAATAAATACTTCATAATCCAAATAAAATATTCATTGATTTGTAAGGAAGCATTTTTATCGATTACTTAGCTTCTTCTAATTCTTTCTATATAAATGTTAATATTGAGTTTTCCAAAGATAGCATTTGTATTGATAAATATAATAGTTTGTGTTAATATCCATTCAAAAATTTGTTTCACACTCCCTATGCAAGCATCCTCTTCAAAGTAAGTTTTACACTTCAATCACCCGCATAGGGCATTAGAGAAGGTAAAGACAGGGCTTGAGAATTAAAGGTGTGATACCACAACAATTTTTAATAGGACCTTCAAAAGGATTATAGTATCACATCACCTTCTAAAACTTTCTCTTAACATATACTCATAATGACTTAGAAAATTCTAGACTGTATAAGAATTATCAGAAAAAGAAAAGAGTAAATTCATCAGGCTTACCAGTATAAATAAGCAATGTAAATTCTTATAAAACTTCCATTGGAATTCAACTAATAATGTATATGAAAGATATTACTATAATTATAAAGGTTAGTTTTATTTTTATTCAGAACCACAACCATAATGGATGCAATTCTCAACTCTGGTAACAAAGAGCTATGATAAAAATAAGGAAAACTGCTGGTGATACTTATTAGAAAGAATAATTTTCCACTTAGTGCCAACTCACTTCTCAAGTAACTGACTTTCACAATGTACATTTTTGTTTCTCCCAATTTTACTAAACCTTATTTGATTTAAAAAAGAATAAGTAAGTCTATAGGATATGGTCCATACATGTAGACCCATATCCAGTCTAAAGCTGCAGACAGATTTATAAGTAAGCCTTTACAATACACTGTGGTCCTGTAGGATTACAGAGGCCTACACAAGATTCTGTAGACCTCAAAGAAGAAACCAAAATCACTAGCAAGGAGGCAAGGCACATTGGGAGGCTTATGAAAAAGTAAAGAGCATTCACTCAAGAAAAGGTAGTATGAGGATTCTCTTCAGAAGAAGTACCATATTTCATCTAATCTATGACGCCCTCAGGGCTAAGACCCACCATTATTTTATGTACTACCAAGAATTTATTTTAAATTAACAATCATAATTGTAAAATAGCATGGAGTATGTACGTATATGTGTGTGTGTATTAATATTTCAGATATAGTAAAGTACAGAATATATAACCCCAGAACCATTTACATTGAGGTATAGAAGAGGAACCATTGTTTGAATAGCTTAAAGATGTAAAGTTTGTGTTACAAAAAGCAGAAATTATAATCAACAAAGTCTACGGTTGGCAAGGGGTGAGAGTGTGTGTGTGTATGTGTATGTGTGTGTGTTGGAGTGAAGAAGAGAGGACAAACCCCAGGTTTCGAAGATAACTGAAAAGCAGAATAGTCATTAGGATGATCTTGCACATTGAGAGACATTAAAGGGTAGAAAATAAAGTAGGCATGGAGGTAATGCTGTGATCTCGTCTTTCTTATTGGGACTCCGGGCTAGAGGTCTTTCTGTACCAGGCCGGGATGGAATATCTGGCCTAAGTTTAATAATTCTTACAGTCTTGCAAAAGCCCGAAGTTGCAGAGCCCAGCACTAGCAGAGATGCAGAAGGTCACCATCATGATGACTGTCTCAATATGTGTCTGGGCAGCTGCTGTTAGGACTTCAAAGAAAATGTAAGTGATGAGATGCCACAGAAATTATATATCCCTAGGTGCAGAGATTCAGTCATATGCCAAATTTTTAAGTAAACATTATATTAAAGTGTTAGCAATAAAATCTCTTCTCTTTAATATTCACTCAAAGTTCCCACTGACCTTAAAGTAGAATTAAGTACAGCACGACTGTCCTGAGAGAATTAATCATTTCTTTATCACTAGTCAGGAATCATTTTCCCAAATGCCAACTCTTGCCCTCTAATAATTCACTTCTACCTTCTGTGGATCCCTGGTTGTGTGCCCAAGCCCTCTCCCTGACCTCAGTAGAACAAGTTGGCTGCAGTGCAGGCTGTCCTTGAAGACCACCTGGGAGCCTCAGACCGTGCCCAGTGCAGCAGCCTGTCGGAAACGGGCTACTGCCAGCGCGGAGCAGGGAACACCTGTGCCTCGCCGTCTGCACTGGCCACTCTTCCACTCCCAACGATCTTGTTCGATACAGGTCAAGTCTTTTCCAATGATAATTTAGGTACAGATATTCCTTGGTTCATCTTGTCTCCACTGCACCATCAGTGCTGAATAACGACTTGAGAAATGTATGGAAAGGAATCAGAAATTTGGGACTAAATTTCCCTTAATTCCCAAGTGCCATTAATATGACAAGGATTTTATTCTCTAACTCTACATCAAGCAGTATCTCACCTGTTGTAAAGGTGCCCCAAACACACACACACACACACACACCACATAAACAATTTATCTTGTACCACAACTGGTACAATTGAATTAAGACTCAATAACCAATCTCATAAATATTTGTGGAGTTCTCAGTTTCCACTTGGCACTGTGTCAGATGCCGAGACTCCAGGAATTATTCCTGCCTTCAAGTAACTCGGAGTCTAAAGAGAAAGACAAAACAGAGCTTCTTATATTTAATAAAATGTAGAGCAGATAAAGAAAGACTAATATCTATAAAATTACTTTCTTTCTCAAATGCCATTTATAAGAAGATCTTTCAAGTAAGACTTCCCATCTAGAAACAAAAATAAGAGTTCAGAAATGGGAGATGTTTCTGTTTTTCTAAACCTGGTCCAAAACTCAGCTTTCTTGCCTTCCTTGATTAACTTCAGCCCCTCTGCTGTTTGGTTTAATATGAAATTAATACTTCAGTTTTCAAAACATCTGGAAAATTTTTATTGCATCAGAAATATTTTAAGATTTTCTTTCCTATCTTGCTCCTGAATTAATTTAAGGAAAAGATCATTTGGGTAGGTGGATTCCAAGCACAGTGAAATCTCGGTAAATGCTAACTGACCAGTGATTCTGCTAGATAGTCCCATTTTACCAGCTGTGGCAACTTTGACTAGTGGTTTCTCTTTCAAGTATAAAAACAAGTTTTTAAAACCCTACATCTTTAACATAGTAGAGAGGAAGAGTCCTAATTGGAAATCTGTTTACTGGGGTGTTGGTGTTACATGTGGGTATACGGACTTGTTTCAAAAAGGTGAAGCCTTGATGGGGGAAGATACAGCTCAGGGCTAGAGTGTGTGCTTAGCATGCATAAGGTTCTGGGTTCAATTCCCAGCAACTCCATTAAAAATAAATAAGTAAATAAACCTAATTACCTCTTGGCTGCAAAAAAAACCCAATTTTTTTTTTTTTAAGTGAAGGCTCAATACCTAGTTCCTTTTTTGGTTTTTATTACTCAGGTGATAGAAATAAATCACAAGGTTTGAAGCTAAATCACCTTGGAGTTCGTAATTTTCTTTTTAATCTATAAGAGCAGAGGTTTGGGTGAGGTACAGAGCTTTTTTTTAAATACATACATCAAATTTCAATTGTATTTTAAAAATCTGACTGGTTAATCTTGAGGTATTTGTGAGATAATTATGAAAAGCTATAGTAATTTATTTTAATATAAAAACTCCTCCCAAAGTATTTATTCTACTTTAACCACTTCCAAAGTAAGGAACAGTAGATTGTTTTTTCAAAAAAAAAAATTTGGCTCTTGAAGAGTTTATAAGTAACTATAAAAGTATAATATAAAAACAAATAATCAATTGGCATCCACACAGTAATTCTAGATTTTTTTTTAATTAGTAATGAGCACATTAAGATACTGGAGCATTTGAAAAATTAAAGACCAAAGACCTGGATTCTAAAACTTGTTCCATCATCTGATGGTGGTAACAACTGAATAATTCATTTAAATCTTTTTGTAGGTTAGTCTCTTTATCCATAAAATGAAGTTGATAGTACTAGCCCCTCAACAGGATCCATGTAAGATCTGAATAATAGAAAACATTTATCGAGTGTTTACTGCGTATTATTAATCCTTCTAAGCACTTTATATGTATTAATTCAATCCTCATAATTACCCCAATAGTAGGCTCTATTATTGCTTCCATTACATCCATGAGGAACTTAAGGCCTTGAAAAGTTAAGTGGCCCACCTGAGGGCACCAAGGACTCTCTTTGTAGTTCTCTCCCAGAGAACAGGATTACAAGGTCATAGCCATGAACTTGATTTACAGGGCAAAGTAAGGGGTTGAAAGAAATCAGCTTAACTGGTTTCTTGATCATCAGTAAAATGACTGTGAATAAATGATAGCCTACTTTTCCCTACTTAAAAGTGTTTTCAATAAGCATAGTCCCCCTCTTCCTGCTGATGAAAGCCACAAAGAAAATGCATGACACTGGGTGCTCTAAGAGGTAGAGTGTCATTTCCATCACTATTTTAAGAAATGTTCTGTAAGTGGTGAAAAGCCAGAGTCTAAGAAAGATATATCAAATCTACATTGTAGAAACAATTTTTCTTTCATACTGTCTGCCTCATATTTTTATGCTTATGAACAGAAAATGATTAAAATGCATAATAGGGAAATGGAAATTTTAAGTGTGAAAGAACATTATTCATTCTAGGATTAAGAAGATAAATCACTTAGATAGTATTTGTTATGTGTTATTTGCAAAAAGATACGAATTCCAAAAATAAATTGCTCCATCCCAAATATTCTCTTTATCCCTTTTGGTTTTTATCAGCTGCTAGGGCACACCCCGAAGATCTCTGTGTAACTGCGTATTCTACTCTTGTCTTGGCCAGAGAGGATTTATTTGCAGTCTCTAAAGTCCTTTTAGGATACACCCAGAGATAATATATAAAGCAGGATAAAAAGCATGTAGCTTCTGCTATAGATTAAGAGCTCGCCTTGTATTTGCAATGTTGAACTTGATGACCACTTCTGACCTCCCAGACTCTGAATTCTGTATTCATTTCTCTCAAGATTAGACGTTTGCCTTCCTGAATGTACTACCAGTTGTCACCAGAGGAGCTCTACTTTCTTGTCCCTGCAGCTCAATACATACATAAAGCTTAATAATTTATATGATTCCACTGAGAGGCATAGATTCATGAGAACTGTTTCAGCTTCCGTGTAAACAAAAAATGCCAGTCCTGGGTCAACTGTGATATGAGAGGCAGTGGATTTGGACAAGATACGTTAAATCAAAACCAGTGCTGTCAAGATATAATCCCTAAAGAGTAAGAGAAGAAACAGTAGTTTCTTTATCACACATATATTTTGAAATTTTGAGTTTGCTTTTGGAAATTCTGGTTAAATCCAGAAATATACTGAAGATATATCTGTGCCGACTTCCTACTTGGTGTCTCTATTTTCTATCTATTCTGGTTTCCTCTTTGGGTAGAATATACTTAATTCCCCCCAAATAAGGTTTATTCGCCCACAGTGCCACTTCAAAATATCAGCAGGAGGATTTAGGCTACTTTTATAAGTATTGAAATGAAAGGAAGAAAATCATGAACATTAGGCAGAGGCCTGGTCTTTCCCTAAAATGAAGAAATATGGAAATATAAGAGGAATTGAGACATAACCATGCATTGGTTCTACCCAAAAAGGATATATTCTATTTAGTGATACAGATACTATCATACAAATTGAGGAACTCAGTATCTTCAGTAGTATATTCTGCCACTCAAAACCTTTTTGTCAAAAATTATAGATAATTGTTTATAAGTAATTCTAAGACAAAATATACATTACAAATGATATCAAAATGGCTGGGGCTATAGTATTAGTGGTTGTTTCTCAATATGCTTTTTCTTAAAAATATTCTGATTAGGGCAGCTTAAAATTAATCCCCTTTCATTGATCTTGGCAAAGGATTTTTAGCAAGTAATTCTATTTAAATTACTACACAGAATTAATCCTTTTCATTGCTTAAGGAAAAAGGGAAACCAGAGAAAAACAAAGAATATAAACTGGGGTTGAGATAGTTACATTCAATTCTTTCTTTCTTAACTGAAAAACTGAATGAGCTATTTTGTACTATAAGTAAATCCTTCCTCTATATTTATTTTGCTTCCTTCTAAGGGAATAAAAGTCATGTCTTACAGGGCAGATTTAAAAGACTAGTTGTGTGTCTGAGTGAAAATTTATGATCATTTCCATAATCCATAAAGCTAAGATTTTTGTGTCAACCAAAATGAAAGGCAACATTAAAACAATATGAAGACATTTTTCTCCTGTTCTGAATTCAAAAGAAAATCATAAATTGTGCCTACCTCTCTGAGCTTAGCAAAAATTTAGCTTGTACAATGTCACCAATAGGCTAATCACTGCAACTCTGCATGTTATTTTTTCAGTTCTAACATTCTTTAGAAAACAATTGTTTGTTCTAGTTCTGTGAGGAATGTCATGGGTATTTTGATAGGAGTTGCATTGGATCTGTGGATTGCTTTGGGTAGTGTGGCCATTTTGATAGTGTTGATTCTTCCAATCCAAGAGTACAAGAAATCTTTAAAAAAAAAATATATATATATATATATAATCAATGAGAAAAAAATTAGTTCTCATGGTCTAAGATGTTGATTATCAACATGTAGGGAGCAAGAAAGAGGAAGGGGTGGAGAAGGGGCAAAGGGCAGACAGGCTTTGTCTTTAAGAAAATTTCATTACAACATTTCTGCTCAAGTACTATTAGCCAGAACTTACTTAGAAAGCCACATAACATCAAGGTAAACTGGGAAATGCACTCAACATTGGGTTGTGCTGAGCCAAAATTAGGGGTTCTGGCACTATGCAAGAAGGAAGAGATATTAAGGTGCAACCAGCAGGCTCTGACACACTCTCCCTCTTTACCAACCTATAGATTCATTCCTCCCATATATGGAACACACTCTGCCTCTCCCCAAGGGACTCAATGCCAAAGTCCCATGCAACTTCAGCATCCAGCTCAAAGTCTAGGATATCTGGGAGATACGATACATCAAGTCTGGATATGATAAATCATAGTCTGAGAAGCTACAGAATAAAATGCAAATTATTTTCCCCCTCACTCTAGCCAGTGGTGAAGTAGGAATAGGATTTCCCATTAGGAAAAGGGGGGAAAAACCATATACATGGTAGGTTCCAATATTGCAGTATAGCAGAGTAAAAATATAAACAGCATAAAAGATAACCCATGGGCTAATTTCTAATGCTAGAAATATTATTTTTTAATCAAACTTAAATTTTAAAAGTAAACAAATAAAAAGAAATCAGAAAGGGCACATATTTTGGTAAAAAAAAAAAAAAAGTACATAGCCATCACTGGTCCTTTGCAATTATCAAAACTAGCTTTGCTGTCATAAGTAGCTTGGAAATTGCTTTATGTCCTGCTAAAGTTGCTGCCTTGTTTTGAAACAACAGAAGCGGTTGGCTCTTTTAACATTGTAAGGCCTTAAACTCAGTTTGCATTCCAGCTATAGGCAGACATGGTTGAGTTTAGCAGAGCAATATTTCCTCCATCTCTGCTTGCACCCTGGCCAACTCTATCCTAAGTAAAAGCTCACTTCTAAAATTTGTTGAAAACAACAGTAACAACAATGACAACAAATTTTGAATTATTCTTATTATTTTCCATAAGGCCTTAAGGATAAGCAGGCAGATGGACTACCTCCCAAGAGACCTTTGGCATAAACTTAAGGTCAATTAATCTTTGACAAAGGAGGCAAGAACATACAATGGAGTAAAGACACTCTCTTCGGTAAACGGTGTTAGGAAAACTGGACAGCTGCATGTAAATCAGTGAAGATAGAACACTCCCTCACACAGTACACAAAAATAAACTCAAAATGAGTTAAAGACTTAAACATAAGACAAGACACTATAAACCTCTTAGAAGAAAATATATGCAAAACATTATCTGACATAAATCTCAGCAATGTTCTCCTAGGGCAGTCAAGCCAGGCAATAGAAATAAAAGCAAAAACAAACAAATGGGACCTAATTAAATTTATAAATTTTTGCACAGCAAAGGAAACCATAAGTAAAACAAAAAGACAACCTATAGAATGGGAGAAAATATTTGCGAAAGATAAGACTGACAAGGGCTTAATTTCCAGATTATATAAACAGCCCATACAACTTAATAACAAAAAAACAAACAACCCAATCCAAAAAAGGGCAGAAGACCTAAACAAGCAATTCTCCAATGAAGACATACAAATGGCCAATAGGCACATGAAAACATACTCAATATTGCTAATTATCAGAGAAATGCAAATCAAAACTACAATGAGGTATCACCACACACCAGTCAGAATGCCCATCATTCAAAAATCCACAAACAATAAATGCTAGAGAGGGAGTGGAGAAAAGGGAACCCTCCTACACTGTTGGTGGGATATAGTTTGGTACAGACATTGTGGAAAACAGTGTGAAGATTCCTCAAATAAAAATAGACTTACCATATGATCCAGCAATCCCACTCCTGGGCATATATCCAGAGGAAACTTTAATTAAAAAAGATATATGTGCCCCGATGTTCATAGCAGCACTATTTACAATAGCCATGACATGGAATCAACCTAAATGTCCATCGACAGATGATTGGATAAAGAAGCTGTGGTATATTTATACAATGAAATACCATTCAACCACAAAAAATAATACCATAATGACATTTGCAGCAACATGGATGGATCTGGAGAATGTCATTCTAAGTGAAGTAAGCCAGAAAGAGAATGAAAAATACCATATGACATCACATATATGTGGAATTAAAAAAAAAAAGACAAACAAACATATTTACAAAACAGAAATAGACTCACAGACATATAAAACAAATTTCTGATTACCAGGGGGAGAAGGGGATGGGAAGGGATAAATTGGGAGTTCAAGATTTGCAGATACTAACTAATATATACAAAATAGATAAACAAGTATAGCACAGGAAACTATATTCAATATCTTGCGGTAACTTGTGGTGAAAAAGAATATGAAAACAAACATATGTGTGTTCCTATGTGACTAAAACATGCTGCACACCAGAAACTGACACAACATTGTAAACTGACTATACTTCAATAAAAAAAAAGAATGAAAAAAATTTTTAAATAACAACAACAACAAAAAGCAGCACACACCACTTCCTCTAATGAAACACTGAATAGTCACGTGGTCACATCAAGCTACAAAGGCCAGAAGAGTAGATAGCAACAGGGCAAACATGATCAGCTAAAACTCAGAAAATTTAATCCATGAAAGGAAAAAGAGGAGAATTGGATACTGGGGGACAATTAGCAGTCTCCACTAAGGTCCCCTCAGTACATCACCCACTATCAGCAACAAAGCAATTATAATTTTAATTAAGGAAAGGGAAGGTATTGGAAAAAGAGTAAAAACAGACAATGTTAAGTGTCACCATTTCAGTGGTAGCCAACCATAGGACAGAAATAGGAAAAGGTCATTTCATCATACATTTAATTCAATCAATAAAACTTAAGTTATTGAATTCCTTTCCTCTTACTCTGGTCCGCTGAGTTCTACCACCACTTCTGTCACACACACTCAGGTGGCTTTCAGTAAAGAGTGCATTTCAGTTTTCTGCTTTGTGTTAGACCAGCTTCCTTTATGTCCCTAGGGCACTAATTCACCAAGGTCTTTGTTGTTTGAGGCATAAAATTCACTACCGTATATATTCAGATATCTTCTTAAGAGATTTTTATTATGACCCTTAGTCATGACCTTTATTATTTTTCTCTTTGTGGCCTCTCTTTTCAGATTATTCTGTTCAAAAAAGTCAGACCCCAATTAGGAAACATTTTCTTTGCTTCAGAGAAGGTGGTGGCATTTTCAAAACTCTTAGCTTAGTGCCTTAAAGAGTTTGGACAGAGAGCAGTGCTTGAATCCTATAATTATACTGTTTGGAGCACAGATTATGACAGGTGTGCAAGCAGGACCAAGTAATGAGAGAGTTGGCAAAACAGCTGAATTGCCACATAATTCACTGGTCAAAAGATAATCAGTAGTAGTAATCACAACAGGTCTTTAGGAGAACTAGAGTTTCAACTCTGGCTCAATATAACTTTTCCAATCAGAATTTCAAGCACGTTTTAATATACTAGTTCCAATGTTTTATCTAATCTTTTGGTTTTCAATTCACCCAGAAAATATATCAAATAATGCTGCCACATTTCTTACCACAGAAAAGATGATATGTTGGAACCCTAAATACCTAAAGGTCGTCTTGTTCAGCTTCCCATTAAAGAAGGACTTTTAGCGGGGAGGGTATAGCTCAGTGGTAGAGCACATGCTTATTAACATGCACAAGGTCCTGGATTCAATGCCCAGCATTGCTGCTTAAAAAACAAACAAACAAACCTAAAAAGAAGAAGGAATCTTACCACTAAGCAATCATTGTGCCACATAGCTCACCAAGCCCCCCAACAAATGGTGCTTCAGCTTGCTGTCTGTAAAACTGGAATCATAGAACATACTTGAAAGGGTTGTCACAAGGATACGTTAGTTAATATTTGTAAAACCCTTAGAACAAGGCCTGAAAATTACTGAATACTAAATAAATGTTTGATAAATTAAACAAACTTAAGAAAGAACTTAAGTACTTAAAGTACTTAAGAAAGAACCCTGGGGTCAAGGGAACGGCTTTTAGAAGGGAGTCCCTGTGCTGTCTAGAGAGCTCTTCCCTGGAGAACAGCCCCTTCTGAAGCCCTCAGTTTGGTTTTGCCTCCTCCTTATCAATAGTACAAGCATTAGCACCTTTGATACTTTACTCATCAACCACTGCAGGAGTTACTTATATTTCCCTAAGACCAAAATTAAACCCTCAAGTGCACAAGTTAGTATCTATAAAGAGGGTAAGTAGTTGAGTTCTCAGAAGAATTTAGTTCCTTTTGAATAGGTTTTTCACTGTGTTCACCCCATTCTTAGATCATGTCACTTCTCTGTTCAAATCCACTCAAGGTAAATGCCAAAGCCTTTATAGATATGGCCCCTTACTGCGTTTCCGACTTCTCTTACTGGGCTTCCCTTGCCCTTCCTGCCTCAGCACGCCTCACCCATCCTGCTCCACGTTGGGCTCCTTCTGGTGCTCCACCATATTGATTACACTCCCATCTCAAGACTTTTGCTTTTGTCCTTCCCATGCCTAGACCACTCCTGTTCCACACCCAATATCTGCATAGCATCCTCCACCTTCATCAGGACTTTGCCTACAATGAAGCCTTGTCTGGCTACCCTATTTAATACAGAACCAACCTGCCCAAACCCCCATCATCCCCAGTACTCCTTATCCCTCTTCCCATACAATATTTTCCTCTACAGCAATTACCTTCAGACAAACTACACAGTTACTTGTTTATCTGTTCATTCTCTGAGCAACCATCCCTACACCCTGCCTCACAATGGGATGTAAGCTCCATGAGCACAGGCACTCTTGTCACGGGGGGTATCCTATCCCCAGCAACTAAAAGAACACCTAGTACATTCTAGGTGCCCAATAATATTAGTTGAATGAGTAAAATTATATAAAATATGTAAGTATACATACATATTTGGAAGATACATAGTATATTTATCTGACTCTTTTTTTCCTTTCTACCAATCCTGCCATGTGCACAAAGCTGCCAATTTTCCCAGTTTGGACTGAGCCAACAAATCCTGGTAAATACAGTCCTTCTCAGCACTGACCTGGTCACTGTGTCCAAGCTGTTCGCAGACTCCTGGGTGCCCAAAACTCACCTGACTGCTCTCTTTTATGAAAATTCTGATTCAATAAGCACTTGAAATCACTCTGATGGAGAAGGCCCCTCCACTGCACTTTGAGAAAGGCTACACTATATGCTTAAAACATATGTCTAAAGGAAGAATGTCTAATGGGAAAAAAAAAGAGAAAAAAACTTAAAAAAAAAAACCATGTAAAATTCAGTTCCCCAATTATACTAGAAACATTTTTAGTGCACAAAAGTCACACGTGGCTAGTGACCACTGTACTAGCACAGATACAGAACAATTCCATCATCATAGAAAGTTCTATTGGACTGCACTGGGCTAAAGGACAAGGAGACCAACTATTACCATACAGCCTGGTGTAGACATTCTAGGTTCCCTTGCCAATCTCCACCCAATAGTTATGTGGGACTTCAAGAAGGTTATATCACCTCATTATGATGTATGAGGATTATGTGAGACTTTCTACTTAAAAGTATTTAGCACAGTGTCTAGTACATAATAAAATATTTAATATTTGCTACTATTATAACTGTTATTATTTTTAGTGAGAGCTAAAATAGCTAGGGAAGGCTTCACAGTGTAAATGGGACTTGAACCATGCTTTGAAGTCTGTGCAAGATTTAATTAGGCAGATGCAAAATGCATAACATGGAGGCAGCTAGCACAGAGACTGGACTAGAATACAAAGAACCTTCAATGGGCCATAGTACACAGTTGCCAACCATCACATTCCTCTCACAAAGTGACTCACTTTTCTTCTGAAATAGAGTCAGACACTGGGGGAAAAGTAAAACTTCTCTCTAGCAAATTATGTATGATTTTGGAGAGGGGAATGGAAAAGAAGTTGAGCAGATTAGGTGATGGAAAGCAAGTTACCCATCTACTGAATAGTTGCCATCTCCGTTCACCAAGAGGGAACTACCTGTTAAGTATAGGGAATTAGAAGTTGAGAAAAAAAGATGGCAGTGAACTCTGCAGGACATTGTCAGGTGTGCAGCACCCAGAAACCTGGCAGAAAATAGGATTTTGTTCAGCTATTCTTGGTCATCTAATCAGTAAAACCTAGTGCTAAAGCCAATAAACGTCAGGTAGTGCAGACCACCGCTGTATAACGCCCTCCAAAGGATGAGTTCAGAAACTAAATTGTCTTTAGGTGAGTTCTAGAAAGACCCATTAAATTTTTCAACAAATATTCATTGAGTACCTACTATGTGCCATAGTGTTCTAGGCGTATGGGATAATAATACATCAGTGAGCAAAACCAAAACCTCTGGCCTTAGCAATTCTACTTAGTCCCACTTTTTAATGTTATATAATAACCAAAGAATAATAAGCTTATTTACAAAGTAAAAATGACTAAGAGATTTAAGAATAGAGGTATAGGTTAAAATAGTAAATATGTTTAAAGCTATTTTTACCCATTGTAAAAGAAGAAAATGTGAATGCAATCAAAATAGTTTTTTTATATGCCTGTTATTTGAGAGCTGATACCTTACTTAAAGAATCTTTTGGACTGCTTTCTTTAAAAATAGAAGATATTCTGAAAGATTAAAATAAATTGATCTGCTAGCAACAAACAAACAATAATAAAGAAAGCTCAAAACTAGAATGTCTATTTTATCTTGAAGCATAAATTGAGGAAATTAGATAACCCTCTGCATTGTCTTCTGCATTGAAAGTAACAACACAATGATCATTTTGTATTTCTACATGCCCCTGCACTTTTTGACTACTTAACAGAATTTTTAAAAAGTGTGAATATTCAAGTAAATAATTTCTCAGATTATTTTATCATATGCAATTCTATCAACCATATTCTAATTATTTTTAATTTTTTATTTTATCCTAGGATATCAAGAATAATAGAAATCAATGATTTATTCATGTTTAGTATTATGATCACCTGGTATATCAGGTGTATAAGATGAACTTTAACTTGGATATAAAATTCACAGATTTCAAGACTAAAAGTTCTTCAGGACTACTTTTCCAATTTCAGTAGCTTCTAATTTAACCTTTTCCTGCAAGCTGCTCAAACCCATGAGAAATTATTAGCTATTGCCACATGAGTGTGTGAAACCACCAACCTCAAAATCCCAGTGACATGAAACAATAAACACGTATTTATCACTCCTGAATCTGCAGGTCAGCTATGGGAGCTCTGCTTCCTTTGTCTCTCATCGTCTTCTTGGGATGGCAGGCCAGCCAGGCAAGCTCTTCTCTTAGTGGTGGCATGAGTTGAAGAGAGCAAGCAAGCATGTGTCAAGCCCCTAGCAGCACATATCCCATATGATCCCAAAGCAACAGGTAAGAAAGTCCATTCTTGCCACCTTAACATGGGGAGGGGAAATGTGAAAGTTCCAAAGTGTGTAGATGTGGAAAGAAGCAAAGAATCAGAGTTAATAATTCAATTTACCAAGGTTAGATACAGAACAAAGCATGAGTATAATGAAATAAATACAGGCTCACATATTCCATTCCTTTTTTTTTTTTTTTAACATTTCACTGAAAATCTTTTATTGGTTTTTTGGATAGAAATGGGAATTTATTTGCCAGGAACGATGATCTCAGCAATTTCTAAAGTATTTGTGGTGAGGACAACTTGGTAAGAGATAAAGTGTATATATTACTATGAACCTCTCATATGCTGGAAATATATCTTCACATAGTAATGATAGTTTATACTTTTCAAAAGATACTATTTGGTCATTATAGCTACAAGTTTTTATTACTGTCATAAGACAAAGTGACTACATGATGATTTTGAAAATAGAACTTACAACTTGAGTGTTCAATATGGGCTAGACACTGAAAAGTTTAAAAATAATCTTAAATTTTCATTAAGACAAAAAACACTGTAGTAACCAAAGTAAATGGATATAAACTAGACATGAACACAACGACTACTTTTTCCTAAAACATTCTAGGTATTTTTAAGACAATACATTAGGTTTGATTCCGTCACTTTTGAAACGATATAAACAACAAATTTTCTAAGAATCTTATCAAGAAAAAGTCTATGCTCTTTTTGGTTTGGAAGGAATACACAATATGTGCTTGTGTGCATGTGTGTGTGTGTGTGTGTGTGTGTGTGAATTAAAACATCTATACCAATTGTCATCTTCAAAAGTAGACACCAGTAACAGCCTAATACTTACTTTGACAGGGCAGCCAGTACAAAAACAGTTTAAAAATTCCTTATTTGGAGTTTCTATCTGAGCCAATGGTGTGTTCTTTCTATTCAATATCCTTAGTTAGCTTTTTTAAAAATTGATTTTGGTCAAAATGATTCAGAGCCAATTCTGACCACAAATAGAGCAGATGTCTTTATGGAATTCAAAAAGCTAATTGAAAAGTATTTCCTAAATGTACTATCTTAAAAGATACCAGTTATTTAAATGTATGAATTATACTGAGTTTATTTTAAAATATTACATTCAAATAAGAGAAACTGACCCTGTCTTACTTAGCTTTTTTGAAAAAAGGAAATACTTGAAGGATATCAAGTATATTAAGTAGCTCTCAGTATCTGTAGGGAGGTTGGAGAGCCAGGCCCAGAAATTTGGCAGGTAAAAGCCATAAGCACAGGGTAAGGAGACTGGGCTACTGCCTTCTTTGCTGGTCACTTTGTCCTGCTTCATGGATGCTGTCACTGTCCAACACTGTCCCTGATGGACATTTCTGACACTGGATACCTCACAAAGTGCAACTAAAAACTAAAGTATCTCTTTCTTATGTTGCTTATTCCTGACCGGGGCCCCAGACTGGAACATCCATTTAGCTAAGATGGAGGCAGGCAGTGCAGAGGGAGTATCTGACCCTCTTGGCTTCTGGAGAGGGAGGCAAGCCCTCGAGGAAATAACAAGAATAGATGCCCTTTCTGTCAGTCATAGCTCTCATATCAATTCTGTTCTTTGGAATTCAGGCAAATTCACGTGAAACTCTGAGGACTTTTTTTTTTTAACACATAGAGTTTCAGGACTACATGAGTAAAACCCCATAGCAAGTCTTACAATGTAAAATAATGTCCTCACATCAGATGGATAAGTAAAAATTAACACCAAGAGGTTAGATTTCTTTTTGCAAACAAGTAGGTATAGAAGTATTCTAAGCTGCCTTTCTCATTTCCTCTGAAAAATAATGAGCATATTTTCTTCGGTCATCACATTGACTATTATTTCCACCATAATCATCAGCGCTGCCTTTTCCTTAGCACTTTCTCTATCCTGTCACTGTGTTAAAGCTTCACAAACATTAAGATAATTTTGTCTTTACAAAACCACTGCAAGGTAGATATCTTAATCACTATTTCAGTTTTGGAAACAGAGGCAATGTAACTAAATGACTCACCTAATGTTCACAGATGTCTATCCTAAAGCCTCAGTACATCTCTGCCACTCTATAAAGTCTCATAAAAATGTCTCTTTAAAATGGTGTCAAGGTTAAAGCCCTTAGAAGGAAAATTCAAATGAGAGAGCGAAAGAGAGAAGCTGCCCCTATTTTATTTCATTCTGCCCACTCCCCTAGAAATACATAACATGTTTTGAACTGTATTACCATTAGATTAATTTGGTGTATCTATTGATGACCGTTGTGATGAGCAAATGTTTCAGTTGGATAAACACAGAAAAGAAATACATGATAAATATTTTATCTCCATTGCTATTTTCAGTTTGACATTTTACTTCTAAAATCTTAGTGGCAATGATCATACGTTTAGCAGATGCATTAAGTAGCATAGATACAAAAACATTTCTTCCCTAGATACTGCTTCTAAATTATACATTATAACCCTAACCCTTACTGCAAATTAATTATGTTAGTAGTAAGAAAATCCTTTTTCTGAGTAAAGAGCATTGTAGACATATTTTTCTTTGAACTAATCACTTTATGCATATATACATAAGGATATTAATGAACTCACCCTGGCTAAGGATTAATAGCACTTTGTCATTATCAACACCTTTATCCCAAAGATGGAAAAACTTTTTACCAACAGGCTTGCTGATCCAGAATATTGCCTTTTAAGGGAGAATGACTTCATTCCCCATACAACAGAAGCAGAAATCAAAGTCTAAAAAGGATGAAGTTTTGAGAAAAAGTCTCACAAAGAAAAAAAAAAAAATCTCCTTAGGTCACGTGGGTTCTGCCTTGGCATATGCATACCACTAGACCTCACCACATCTGCGGTCTATTTTACAGGGGAGACTACAAATACTATAACACAGTGAGTACTGCCCCAATGAAAAACATCAGTTCTGACTCAAGCAAGGCTCCTGTTCAGCCAACACTTACATTGTTTCTCTCCATTGCCAGAAATAGAATGCAAATAATTCTCTTACTTTCAAGGAATCAAACTGAGCAAACTTTTCCATGAAAAAAAAGTTCCGTTATACTCAAAAAACAAAACAAACAAACAAAAAAAACCCCAGGTATTTACTAGAAGTATCAGACATACTTGCATCAACTTTAAGTGTCTGAAAGACAGAAAGAGGCCACAAAGAATGCTTTGTTAACAGAATGTATCTCTTCGTTTAACAGAGCTTTGCCAATTTTGTTAAGCGGCGAATATCCTGGTTGGATGACAGTTCTTTCTCCAAGCCATCTGCTCCTCTGAGTCAATCCTCTGGGAAATAGTTTATACTAAATTTGTCACATCACACCTTATTTCCAGATCAACAGAGTGACAGCAGTAGAATTCCAACTCTTTTGCTTATTCTATGTAACACTGAGATTAATACAGCCCAGCAAATAAGTTTTGAAAGTTTTGGGACCACGATATTGGTGATTGGCTTCGCAACCATGTGGCCGAGCCAATCCAACCAAGACTCCTACTGTCATTCCCACCAACAGATGTCATTCTTGATAATAAATCCTTTCCAATGGCCTATAGTTTTTTCCAGGACAACACTATGGGTAAGCTTTTGGAGAACTCACTTATCTCTTCCATCTGCAATAGATGAGTAGATACAACAGATAAAGTTTTGGTTTTTATCTTCAAACATAATACTATTTAAGCTGTATTCATGAGAATTCTTTTGGGTACAAGTTACTGAAGCCCAATGTAAACTACCTTAAAGAATGAAGTAAATTTTTTAGACAGGCTCTAGATTATTTTACAGAATAACCATGTCAAGGAAAGGGCAAAGTAGAAGTTGAATCCAAGGAACTTTTAGAACCAGGGACTTGAGTATCCTTAAGACTCATTCTGCATCTCTTACCTCCGCTTCAACCATGGCTTCACTTTTCTTTCTTGCAATAAGACTAGCTTTCTCTACAAACTGGGGAAATGGCCACAACAGCTCTTGAACTTCATATACAACAGTCTATTAATTCTATGATCTAAGTATTTTTACCTACTAGCATTTCTAAATCTCAGATGTGCACTGCAATTGCTAGTAGTGGCTGTCATGGAGTGACTGGCCTACTCGTTCATCATTGTCAGGCATGATAGGATGAGGGATTTTTGACTGCTCACATATATCAAAATATGCAGGATGAGAGTCCACAGTACCTTAAAAGGAAATGCTAGAGACAATCACAGAGGACTCTCAAGAAATGCTGAATCATCGTTGCTTTGGACGACACAGGATGGTGTAGTATGGAAAGGAAAACAGATACCAACAACTCTGTCCAAAAGCAGTTCAAGAAAGTCAGATTCTTGAGTGGAAAAAATTATTAAGAATACCTTAACCAATTTATTTCACTTATATTTTCATTTTTTATATGGGCACAAGACTGATACATGATTTTTAAATTAATATATAAATAAGAGTAAAAGAGCTCTTTCAAGTAACATAAAACAACATGCATTATAGTTTAATTAACAATGTGTTTTTCTTTCTTAACTGTAGGTAAAATAATGGTGCATCTTAGATTCAATGAAATACAAATTACACCTTCAGTCTCTAGGCAAGTATGGGTCTACCTGCTACAGGAAGACAGCTTATTTCAGGTACCTAACCCTGGGCCAATCAACTGTGCCAGGGAACAAATTAGAATATGGCAGCTCTGAAGAGCACACTTCGCATGGAGGTGTAGCAAGGGAGGTGGGGAGAGGGAGCAGTGCTAGGCAGTCAGTCCTCTAGAGGCCCATGATCTTTTCTTCTGTGGTTTAACCTTTAATACTGGCTAAAAAAATATTTCACTTCTAAAACAAGAAAGTGCAAAGCCTGATTCAAAGTTCTGGCCACTTTAATGAGTTACTATGTAATATAACTAATCAAATCAGCCAATTGACAATCTAAATATACCAGGATGAGCTCAAAACTCAATGTCTTTACAGTGCCAAATTCAGTCTTTCTCTTCCTTTAGATTTTGTTTATAGAGTAAAACTATGACCTGGAGTTCTTTTTTTTAAATAATTATAATCTTCTTTCTTTAGAACTGAATGTTGGATTATATCTATCCAATTTGAAACTGGTATATTCTGGATTCATACATAGTCATAAATAAAGATGGTATTAAAACTACAAAGATTCTATTATACATTTAGCACTTAAAGTTTTTTCTAAAATAAAAATGAGCACTACATTTTAATAAGTGAGCCCTGTTTTGAGTCAATCTTAGTTTCAGGAAAAAAATCATCTGATTCATCCAAATAAGCAATACTTTGCTTCTATTTTCTTACTTATTCATCTACTGTTTCAAAGCCTTCTGTCAATAACATAAGACATAACTGAGCAAATGTAATTTTTGACCATTTTAACTATATTTTAATAGATTTATGTATATGTAATTGTGTAATATACTTTATTCCAACACTATAGTATATATTTATATGTGATATTTATGTTCTACATGAAATATGTTATAAATATATTAAATGATATCCTAAATAGCAGTATATTTGGGGTAAAGTCTTTATAAGGACCCATGATTAAAAAAGAAAATGAGCCCAAACAGAAAATATGTTCTATAATATCACTATTCTTTTGTTTTTTATGTTCACACCCATATTGATTTCTCCACACCCCATTTCTTCAGTCTAACCAAAAAATAATACAAAGCCTGGAATCAGTGCTATCACCTACGCATCCTGTTATCTCCTTAAAATACGTATTTCTAATGGAGTATGTTATAGTGGCCCAGAATTCATCTTTTCATATACAATTTTATTTTTATTAATATTTTTAACAGTATAATTAATTTTTTAAAAGAAAAACCCAAGAGACAGGAGACCAAAGTTCTAAAGCTAGCTTCACTTGTAACTCATTTTGTGACACTGATCGAATCACTTGACCTCTTTAGAATCATTTTAAAATAAAGATGTTAAATATTCCCTCAAGCTTCAGGACTACAATTATCAAGGTCTATATTCACAAAATTCTAATAATCCTTAGAGGCACTCTGTAATGGAAACACTACATAATAGCTGGTAAAATTTGTTGAGGAACTTTTTACAATGCCATTCTTCTGAACACTCTAGAGAATGATGCATCTTCTCTGAAAAATCTGGAAACAAGGAATGATTTTGGCCATGTAGAAATAGATATGAAGCAAAAAGTGTCATCACAGAAATAAGTAGGTCAGGAACCATCTTTTGTAAAGGGCTTGAGACTGACCAACTGTCCTCAATTTCCCATACTGGCATTTCACCAAAAATAAAACACCGCTAGTTTATTTTAAAAACTGAGTATCCTTCCAAAACATGTATAAAAGCAAGCTAAAAATTCCATAATGGCATTGATAGACCCACTGATAGCTACCAGTTATTGTTTACTCTGTAATAGTCACTTTGCTGAACATTTGATCTATGTTACCATATTTAGTTCTTACAACTTTCCCAAGTGGTCGGTCACTTTATTTCCATTTTACCAAGGCTTGAAGTTGAACTATTTTCCCAAGCTGTTAAATGTTGGAGTTGGAACTCAATACTAGGTCTGTAAGATTCTAAGACTCATACTCTTACCATTTCTGTGATACTGTGTAACTTCACATGATGGCAGTATCTATCTGGGTACATTTCTTTCCACTTTTTGGAAACAGGTTAACCTACATACTAATGGATATATATTTTAAACTGTACCACAAAACCCACAAATTACAGAGGCTCTAGCTTTAATTTTTGAATATTCTAAACATTCAGAAAATAATTAAAAATACACTCACAATTCTACCCTCCCCATTTAATGTATGAAAATATGTTACCATATTTGCTTCAGATTTTTTAAAAGAAATAGGAATGCATCATAGTGATGGAAAACTATTTTAGACAAAGGTTAAACATCTGCAGTTAAGTGTCAGTATTGATTTGCTTAAATTATCACATTCAGAACGTACCAGAAATGTTAAAATTCTCTTCTCTAGTGTTTATTTCCCTGAACTGAGTTAAAAATCAATGTTGTGGTTTTTTTCCAGAAGCAAATTTTCATTTGAAACTTATTTACTTCTAAAAATGGAATCATGAGAAAGGTCTGCCTTTGGAGAAACAAAATATTTGGTGCTTGGTTGGAGATATCTTTTCCTAGGATGTCTATGCTAATAAGCACAGCATATGGTCTTACTGCCACATGATAAGTTGCTAGTTGAGAGGGTAAATTCTTTTTCTATTTGGTGACAATATAAGTTGATGTCTAGTTTGTGTGACAGATCCCTCATATCTTCCTCATGAAGTTAGAATGGGACGAGGGCAGAAATTATGATGGCCAGGTCAGTTAAGATCACCAAAAGTTTATAATATAAAACAAGTTTGGGGGTAAAAAGTCCAGCTTTGTTATAGGAGAATTTATATTGAATCACTAATACAAAGATCTTGTACTGTATTGTTCACAAACCATTTTATCATACTTTGGCATATGAACTACTCCACAGCCTTATATAGAAGATGTTGAATACTTAATTTTACATGTTTCTTGGTGATTTTTTAACATAATTAAAAACTTACTGAAGTGCACAAATTGTCTAAGACTGTAAAGCATATTGTTAGGGGTCATTACTACCTCTGAGCTTAGTAACATTCTCAGTAAGTATTAATATTCAGGTATAAAAATGTTTAAGTACAGCTAAAGCCCCACTAACCCTCAATCCCTTCTCCTTGGAAGTCATCACTACCCTAACATTTGTGTTATAATTTCCACACCTATTATTATACTTTTATGACAAGTGTACAGGTAATATTTTAAAATATTTTGTGTAGTTTTACAGATTTTCTTTTTTTTTAAACATTTTTTATTGATTTATAATCATTTTACAATGTGTCAAATTCCAGTGTTCAGCACAATTTTTCAGTCATTCATGGACATATACACACTCATTGTCACATTTTTCTCTCTGTGAGTTATCATAACATTTTGTGTATATTTCCCGGTGCTATACAGTGTAATCTTGTTTATCTATTCTACAATTTTGAAATCCCAGGCTATCCCTTCCCACCCTCCACCCCCCGGTAACCACAAGTCTGTATTCTCTGTCTGTGAGTCTATTTCTGTCCTGTATTTACGCTTTGTTTTTGTTTGTTTCTTATTGTTTTTGTTTTTGTTTTTTAGATTCCACATATGAGCGATCTCCTATGGTATTTTTCTTTCTCTTTCTGGCTTACTTCACTTAGAATGACATTCTCCAGGAGCATCCGTGTTGCTGCAAATGGCATACAGATTTTCATAAATACAATCACATCATAGGTATCATTTTACAACTTGCTTTTCTCAATCAACTTTATCCTTTTGAGAATTATCCTCACTAATACCTGTGATAAGACATTTACTATCTATGAGACTTCCACTTTCCTGCCTTCAATGATTTCTTGATTTACTGATTTTATCTATTTAATAGACTTTATTAAGTAAATTGCAGATCACTAATAGCCCACTTGATCTCTGGGGACGGTTATGCTTAGTTTGTGAACACCCTCTTTAATAGCAACAAGATAGTTTTGCTTAAAAGTTACTTTCTGGTAAACCTGACTTGCTTGTAGGGATGAAATCTCTCTTTCAGTGACTATATCTCATTAATAACAGCCAATTCTATTTGAATTATAAAGTAAAAATGTTCTTCCCTGTGAGCTAGAGATCAGATGCTAGCCTTCAATTTGCGATAGTTGCATGTGAATTGGAAAATGAAGTCATGAAGGTCAACTGCAGAGTTCGCAAATAAAGAAGCAAAGGTGCAGGAGGGGGATAAAAGAGAAAATATAAGATGAAGAGAAAAATGCGTACAAAGAAAGTGATCGGGTTACCCATTCTGATTTGGGTTCCCCATTCTGATTTGGGTTCAGCATTGAAATGATGTTCATTTTGCCCTGAGTCACTTTTCTCTTATCTACAACTGAAGCATCGTTTTAGTTAGCTCAGTACTCTCTGTCCTTTATCACTGCAATCAACTGACCAAACACTTCCAGCAAGCTCTTCAGTTCTCCCTCTCCTCCTTGAACTTCATACAACTTCTTGCACCACAGATATGAAACACAATCAACTTTTATCATTTGTGTTTCATATTTGCACAGGAGGTACAGTCCAAAATAATGTTGGCTTTACTTTGTAATGGTTTTTTTCTTTCTTATTTTTTAAAAAAAATTAAATAAGCTCCATTCTGCCTATCATTTTTAGACTTACTCTTGCTTGAAGATGAGATGGTTGATGTGAACAAGAGAACTCCATTTGAGTAAAATGGTCTCATTCCTGAAGCTATAATGTCACAGACCAAACATAAACAGTCTATGAACAGGAAAATCGAAATTAAATAAATTGTTAATTGGGGTACCATTTCTGTTTCAACTGTAAGATGAAAAATTAATGTTGATTAGCCTACTGAAATTCTTGGCTTTTAGTGTTAACTGTTATTCCATAAAATTACTAACTTGAACA